>NC_064854.1:93426749-93726749 GCF_024139225.1 Suncus etruscus
GAAGAAAGAAAGATCAGCATAAACTCAATATGTTCTTTGCATCCCAAAATTGCAACTCTTTCAATATACATATATTGACTGCAATGAATTCCCCTCTTTCTTTTCTTTTCTTATTTTTTTTTTTTTTTTTTTTTTTTTTTTTTTTTTGGTTTTTCGGGCCACACCCGTTTGATACTCCTGGCTAAGCACTCAGAAATTGCCCCTGGCTTGGGGGGACTATGTGGGACACCTGGGGATCGAACAGCAGTCCTGATCCTTGGCTAGCGCTTGCAAGGCAGACACCTTACCTCTAGCACCACCTCGCCGGCTCCAAACCCCTCTTTATTTTCTCAATTAAAATTTTATTTTGAAAGAAAGTCCCATCTAAGAGTGCTCAGGGTTTACTCAGTTTACTTACCAGTGCTGAGAAGATAGTCCTGATCTAAGATGACTGAAAAGTCATTTTTTGACTCAGGATAAATTAGTATGAAGTTTAATAACAATTAAGCTTGAAAGATTAAATTCATAGAAGTTGGATGTAAAATAATATAAAAAGATTAATTCTTTTGCCTTTGAAAAAAATTCAGAATTAATATAATACAAATGTTTCAGTAATTGAAAATCCCAATTAACTTATGTACTAATTACTATCTTGTCAGTGGAAGTGTAAAATACTGTTTTAAGGACAAAAAATCCCAAAGAGAATAAAAGATAAATAGAATGCAGATCAATAAGAAATAAGACATGCATTCATCATGGCTATTTATGTTACATTGCATGCTCCAGAATGTCAATTGCCTCTAGCTTCGTAATGGATACTCAGAGCCTGATGTTCAATAGGGTATTAGGCAACATATTCCAGAATCTTTTTTGCTCTCCAAACAGCTTTGCCATTCACTAGGGAATAGGTGGCCTCTCCCCAAAATTAAAATACAGTCTTTACAGGCATTTTGTCGGCATAACAGCAGCATAACAGCAGACATTACTGTACAAACAGTCATTAACCACAGGCTGTGGGCAAAGCTAATCCTGAATGCATTGCAACCCATTGGAACCAGGAAATCTGAGCTGCTGCTAATAGGCTTCCAGCTGCTGAGTCCTTAGCTGGTTTTGGCCTCATTTCCCTTCCATGATAATAGGGCTCAACTCTTGCTTGTGCCCCGTTGTTTGGCTTCTGTTAGGGGATTTTTTTTAACTGAGTGAAAAGAAAATCATTTATTGACATTCTTCCCTCTGAAAATACAATGTCTGAGCAAAACAGTGATCTTAAATATCCTAATGTTCAACTATAATTTATATGAGCACACAGAGGCTCAGAGAAGGAGGTTAACTCATGCAAAATCATGAATTGTTTTTCTGATCTTCTCCCATTTCTCAGTAGAGTTTTTCTTAATTTTTTGTCTTCAATACACCTAGAAATCAGCATTTTTTCTCAGTTTGACTGAGAGATCAAAATCTCTGACACTATTCAAGTTTCTTTATTTCTTATTAATTATTTTATCAAGCCTAGTAGAATATTATACAATTCAAATATTAACTCTACATCATTTTGGAGGGGCACACCTGGTGATACTCAGGGGTTACTCCTGGCTACGCTATGCACTCAGAAATTGCTCTTGGCTTGTGGGACAATGTAGAATGCCTGGGAATCGGACCGTGGTCCATCCTGTCTCAACCACGTGCAGAACAAACACCCTACCACTGTGCCATTGCTCCGGCCCCAATAACTCTATTGCTCCAGCCCCAATAACTTTACATTTTATTCACTGAATCAAAATAGAGATTATTTTAGAACCTGAACATAATGGACTTTGGAGATGGCTTGCTTTTTCAGTGATGGTGCTGGAAGCACAGGAATTTCCCCTTCTTACTTGCATAGGACTTTTTTAGTGGGGAAAGTCAAGCCATTGCTCTAGTACACCACTCTTTTATTTTTGGGTAGTAATTGTGGTTATAAATGATTCATCTCATAGCTTATTTTTGGCATCAAATGGAAGTTTTTTCTATATTTCATGAGAATATGAATGGCATGAGGAATATGGAAAGTTTTGTTCTAAGAATTTATGGATGTGACTGAACTTAGATAAGTTTGTTTGTACACTGATTCATAATGTCTGTATAGATACAGAGCCCATATGCTAAAAAATTTATTTAAAAATGAACTTCATTTTACACTTTTAAAAATAGGACAAATATGTTACTTCATGACAAAACACGCTTAATCAGTCTTCAAAACTGTTATGGGATTGAAAAATGTTTATTAGCAGTAGAGAACTTGCTTTGTATGTATGAGACCAGGTTTCATGCCAAGCAACACATAAACACACAAAATTTTCATAGTCTGAGTTTGAGCAAAAATTTCAAGAAAAAATTATAATAAAAATAAAAATAATAAATCTACTTGAAAGAACAAACAATAGCACATGCTTAAACTATTCAGATTAAATTTACATAATCATTTATACAATAAATATTTAAGTTATGCACATCTAAAATATGAGAAAAATAGCATGAGTGGCAAACAAGAATATAAAAATAATAAATCTGGTTTAAAACATATACTAAAATATTTATATCAATCACATATACCAGTTCTAATACATATTTAAAATTAAACTCAATGAAAGGAGAAAATGAACGACAGTATTAAAGAGTTGAATTAATTAAGATTTGAAACTTTTATACAGATATTTAACAAAGATTAAAAATCAGAAAATGACTAAAAAGACAACAAGATTATTTAAGCATTCTTTAAACAACAGTATAGGAGTAGAATAAGGGAAAGCTATATCTGGACTTAGATGGTTGAAAATTTTTCAGAATTGATGAATAGAAGATGCCTTATTTTCAAGAATTCTGCTGACCATGAAGGTCAAAAAAAATCTTATATTTATATTGATCTTAGTAATAAGGGGTCAGGAAGAAAAATGTATACTATTTATTTATTTTCATGGAGCATGCATTCCAGATCAATAGTAAATGTCTGAAATTACATCATTATGTTACATATAATATATGTTTGAAGTTTTCGGTACAAACACACATTACAAACTATAAATTTAATATAAGAGAATACTAGTCGTTAATAATAAACTATAAATTATATGCATTAATAAAAACTATGATGATGTGTTCTCTCTTATTGTTCATTTTATTATATTTAATATTCAGATTTAATGGACACTAACTGTAACCATAGAAAGTAAAACTGAAATTAAGATGTGATGACTATATGTACAAAGGAAATTATGTACAGTGCCCTATTACTTCTGAATAGCAAAGAAGACATCTAGGGGGTAGCAGTATTATCTTTAAGTTGATAAAAAAAAAGTAATTGACAACCTAAATCACAGTAATCATCCTACCTTTAAAGCACAACAAATTTGTGATTTTGTTTATGCACTGGAGGAGAGAAGTTTAAAAATTAAAAGAAAAACAAATAAAATTGTTTCTTTTTGGGGGGTGTGGGCCACACCCTGTGACACTCAAGGGTTACTCCTGACTATGAGCTCAGAAATAGCTCCTGGCTTGGGAGACCATATGGACACAGGGGATTGAATGGAGGTCTGTTATGGGTCAGCCATGTGCAAGGCACAGAGCGCTACCGCTCTGACCCACAAAGAAAATTCAGAGAAAAATGGTATCAAGAAAAATTTTGTTATTGGGGCCAGAGAGATAGCATGGAGGTAAGGTGTTTGCCTTGCATGTGGAAGGAATGTGATTCGAATCCCGGTATCCCATATGGTCCCCCGAGCCTGCCAGGAGTGATTTCTGAATGTAGAGCCAGGAGTAACCCCTGAGCACTGCCGGGTGTGACCCAAAAAACAAACAAACAAACAAACAAAAAAAACCCCCAGATTTTATTTATTTATTTTTATAATAAAATTTTATTTAAGTAACAGGTTGTTAGGGAGCTAGATTTCATATGTAAAGTACTTTCTATCCTTCAATTATACAATTCACCCATTTGCAAAATACATTGTGCCCTCTTTTTCCCATCTGGTAACCACTATTTTGTTTTTATAAACTTAGTGTTTATTTTAACTTTTTACTCTAGCTTTTACATGTTTGCGTTTCTCTAGCTAAATAGCACCTAGGTTTATTTTTGTTGTCATTTTTTTAATTTAAACACCATGATTATAAGGTTCTTCATGCTAAAGATGCTTTATTTATTTGACACTGGTTTTCACTACTGTTAATAAAGAAGTACCATGAATGTCTCTTTTATAATAGACCCTTTTCTACTCTAACTGCACCCTCTGCTCTTTATGACAAGATTCCTACCATGTACTGGTCCTCCTAATCCTCATCTCTATTGCCTCTGGATATCATCTCCACACTGTCACTTATTTTCCTTATATTCTAAAGATGAGTGAGATTATTCTATATTTATCCCTCTTCCTCTGATTCATTTCACTCAGAATAATCCATTTCCATCCATTTATGTGGATTTTTTTTTAATCCAGTCATCTGGATACAGCACCCAAGTACTTTTCAACTCTACAGTCTTGTAAAAAAATGCTCCATTAACAATTGGAGGAAAATGCATATCTCTCATTAAATTTGTGTTTTTCCACATTAATATTCAAAAATGAGATAACATGATTTTATTAGATTTGTATTTTAAAGTTGGAGGAGTTTTTATGCTCTTTTCTTTTCTTTTTTTGGGGGGGAGGGGCCACATCCATTGATGCTTAGGGGTTATTCCTCGCTATGCACTCAGAAATTGCTCCTGGCTTGGGGGGGACCATATGGGACGCTGGGGGATCGAACTGTGGTTCATCCTAGGCTAGCGCTTGCAAGGCAGACACCTTACCTTTAGCGCCACTGCTCTGGCCCCCATGCTGTTTTTTTAATGACTACACCATTTGAGTTTCCTCTTCAGAATCATTCCAAACCTTGTATCTTGTTTTCTAGAAATAAACTCTCAGATCTCTCAGGTGGGAGGTGGAATGGTCTTGTTTTCTGGGTTGTTTCTCCTTAGTAATAAAAGACAATATATATACATATATTAATATTCCTGTTGTACATCTGTATGTCTTCTTTTGAGCAGTTTTAATAAGATTCACAACCTATGGTTGAATCAATAGCATATAGGCTTGTATATAGCCTTGATTCCCAGCATTTCTTATTGCCCCACAAGCCCACCAGGAGTGATTTGTGAGTGCAGAGGCAGGAATAACCCCAAGCGCTGCTAGATGTGGCCTACAAACCTTGTGTGTGTGTATCTATGACCTATTTATAATCAGTTTTAAACAGATTTATAAACATTTATAGGTACAAACAACAATAGTCACATCTAAGTTACTGAGTTATAAAGAGGAAAATTATGCACAATAATATCACACATACCAAGAATCATCTAAAGTCTAAGTTAGACATAAAATAAACAAAATGCCATATATATTTCAAGAGAACAGTAAGTACTAATTTAAAATAACACTAAAATGCATGGTAGTATTACAAAGGTGTATACTAAGTAAGAGGTTTTTGTTTGTTTGTTTTTGTGTTTTGGGCATTGATCCTGGCTTGGCAGACCATATGGGATGCCAGAAATCAAACCCAGGTTCATCCTGGGTCAGCCACTTGCAAGGTAAATGTCCTACCGTTTTGCTACCACTCTGGCTCCATCTAAGTAACAGTTTAATATTGTTGAGGAAGAAATATTAGAAAAAAAATTCACCAGTCTCTTTTATGTGCAAATTATTTAAAGCACCTACATAGGGAACAGAACTAGAGCTTAGGAACAAGTAAAATGGGGTAGTGTGAAGTCAACCAAAGATTAATCATTTAGGTGACGATCATTAAAATTCTTTCAGACACTGTTCTGAAGAACTATGAAGTATGTATCCCACAACTAGCCATCTAAAGAATAAAAAAATAAATATTCTTTCTGTTGGATTTTAAACAGTACCCCTTGACAAAGTGTATTACCTGATATAAAATCCGTATTTGTGTGCATCAAAATAATATGTGTGTTCTTAGAGCTATCAAATGTAGTGAAAAAGTGCTACCCCAAAAGGAAGAAACAAAAAAAATCCTTGGAAGATCTGAGATGCTATTATCAGGTTACAACAATGTAAAACTGTTGTCACAATAACTGGAATAAAATGGTGGATTAATTTGAAGTAAGATCTGGCACAGGAGGTATATAATTCAAGCACAGAGAGTAAGCAAGCATAATATTAGAAAAATGGGTGCAAATTGATCAGAATCCACAACATGTAAACACTCTTAACTCTTTAGTTAAAAGCTATCAGTACACCTTCAACTATTTATTTTTATCATCAATACAAATTTAAGTCATTGTAATGTGATGTTTAGAAGACACTTTTAGTATAATGATAAAGAAGTGACAATTGAAAGAATAGACAAATTAATTAAAAATCTTTACAAATGAATAAAATGCAAAAAGAGACCAAAGGGACAGTTTTCTGGTCTTTCAAAGCCACAGAAATTCATAGAGGTACATATGTAAGAGGGGAAGAGGGAGAGGAAGAGGATAAAAAAGGAAGAAAAAAATATGTGTTCAGTAATACTTCAAAAATCACTTTGCTGTTCTTTTTAATGAAGCTCCTCTCCCTCTGAATACGACAAAGGATGGTTTATGTTTAAATACAAAATTGGCACTTTTGAAATTTGCAAAGGACAATATAAATTTACAAAGGACAAATTATCCTTTGTAGTTCCTCTTTTCTATCCCTTTGGTAATATTTCATTAATTCCATGCTTGCTTTCTTAAAAGTCACACCATATTGTTCTTTGACTTTGAATAAACAAAACAAAGCAAACACAAAACTAATAACCTTCACACAAAGAATAATAGTAAATAGAAAGACAAAGCTTTCAGTCCTGATTATTATTATGAATCTTTGTGAGAAAAATATCATTGGGACTCTGCCATGGAATTGAATTCCTTTTCCAAATTTTATTGGCACTTACTGAGTTTGACAGTTTGATGAGAGAGTTGTGGATTATTTAGAAGCTCTTCCACTGTTGATCAGACTTATGTTTGATAAAATGCATTTTTGAGTGCTAATTACAACATTAGTACTGTGGTGAAAAGAGAAACATTAAATGAAGATTTAGTTCTTGTTTATTTTATTCAAAGAAAGAAAAACACAGATTATTGAAATGAAGAATTATTTAAATAGCAACTCAAGTGAATGTACAAAAGTGAGTTTAGATAATTGGGAATTCATTTTAATATATTAAACTGTACCAAATCTTGAAAAGGAAAAAGAAGTTCGGTCTTCTTTCTGCCTATGGCATAAAAACATTTTCCTTTATTGAATACCCTCATTTCTTCTCAAAAATCATATAATTCCCCACAGTCACTAGATTCACACTAAGTAATATTATGAGAAAGAGGGAAATTCTACTTATAAAGTGGAGAAAATTATGAACACTTCCTTCACCAAAAGGTAAATGTAACAACTGATAAGACATTGGCTATTAGCCTAATAACTTGCAATAATGTGATCAGAAAGTCATAGGGATATTATATCTAAAAATCCTTGTCTAACCAAGAGAAAAGGAATGTTTTGTTCAATGAGTAACCATGAACAAGATGCCTGATTGATGCCATTTAGAGCCAAAAGGACATGAAAAGCAAAGGACTGAGAAGTTCTATATGACATTTAGAACACTATATGACAATTAAATCCTCCTGTTTGGATCCTGGGATAGAAAAAAAAACATGGATGAAAATATTAGAGAAATAGCAATAGATGGAATTCAGTTAATAGTAAAATACAATTAATCATATACAGTTAGTCATGTACCAAATTAATGTAACCAAAACTCTCAGTTTTGGCAAACATACAGTGATAAGAGGTTAACAATGCAGAAAAAACAGTTAATATATAAAAACTCAGTTTCCATATATGTAGTATTCTTCTAGCCTTTCTGTACATTTTAGATGATTCAAAAATAGAATCTTGAAGTTACAAAGAAGTTTTAATTAATATTTAGTTATTATTGAAATAATACCTCTATTAAGTTAAAAATTAATGTAGCAGACCATGCACAACAAATATTGAAGATGAGCTCTGCTTTTTAGTGTTTATTAATGATTTTTTATTGAAGTTGAATAATTGTCTTAAGAAGATCCCACTGCAATAATCTATTTAAAGTAATAAAATATAAGAACAAATATATAAAGTATCTTTATATAATATCAATATATAATATGATAACATTATATGATATGGGCTACTTTATATTATTTTATATGATATATTATATTATATATAATTATATATTTATTAACATATAATATAAATCATATATAAATAAAACTTAAAATTATTAAAATATATTAAATAAAACATGATGATCTAGAGAGCAACCTTTTTCTGGCTTCCTACTTAAATTCACATTAGAAATCATAGCACATATATAGCGCCCATGTAAAAAATTATCAACTGATACAGACTATTTCCTTGTTCCTGAATTATGTAGTGAAAATTCATGGACTTGACAAAGTACTAGGCAAGTTTATTTCACAGTGTGCTAGTATTTTCTAAGTAGAACCAAAGTGACTTTCTGAAAGTATAAAATTCACTTTCTTCCTTGAGAAGATGATCCAGGAAATTATATTCTTGCTGAACTCATTGGTCCAGAATACAGACCATCAGTAAAATGCTTTCTTTTACTTCATGAATAATCCTCTGCTATAGACAGCTGCTGCCAGAACATAACAGAAAAGCGGACTGGTAAATAGAGGAACATGGATAACTGCAATCCCTGAAGAATGTTTTCATTTACTTTTCCATCCAACATGTAATAAGAAATACTGTCAGTTCCCCCTTTGCTAAATATCCAGAACATGTCCACAACTGTCAGCACTTCAGACCTTATTGACCTCATATCTCCTCAAAATGAATGCATGAATATTCTAAAAACCCTCTTTTGTTTTGAGCCCTCTGTAGTCTATACACAGAAAGTAGCATGGTCTGTCAGGTAGAATTATGACTGCATTAACACACCGTTTCTTTTAAATATTAAGCCTACACATAATTCTCAACAGGCCATTAACATCACTATACATATCAGACCACTTATTACTTTTTAATTCTCAGCCCCTTTCTATACCTCTCACTTACTCTAAGTTGTGACATTGGCCTCCTTTCTATTTCCTTTTATATAACAGCTATATCAGTACCATTGGATTGGATTTTCTTCTGCTTGGAATATCACTCCTTTATTATAAGATATTTTATGACTATTTCTTATTTAATGTATTTTATTATTTAAATTCTCAATTTCACCCCTTTTTGGGTGGTGTTCAGGTCTCAATTTCTGTCTTTGTGCTCAGGGGACTATATGAGGCACTGGGCATAAAAACTATGTCAGCTGTGTTGTGTATGTAACATCTAACTTTGTCTTGATTAAGTTATTTTCTTTATGATTACATGTGCTTTATTGTTTCCCATAATTAATATTTTCAATTGCAAAATGTTTAATGTGTATTTTATGTAGTAAGTCTGTTTTTTAAAATGTATATTCTGTGTTTATGCTTTTATGCTTGTGTGTAGAAAGGTTAATAGGAACAGAAAGTTCCCCCAATATAGTTTAAAAGTATAGGAACATGAAAGTTCCGGAATAGTGCTTGGTAGAAAAGCATTAAGAGAATTTTAAGTTACAGGTGTATAGTATATTTTGCAGTAATGTTATGTTTTTAAAAGGGCTGGTATGTTAATTTTCACATCATTACATTGTTGCTTTGGAAATATTACCTGCCTGTGGCTAACGGTGGGGTCAGAATTACAAAAAGCTTCTTCTATATTTCAGAGAAGGGGGTGATGTAACTTCACCCTGGATTTAGGTGTATCTACCCGAGACCCGCCCATTACTGGGAGGGGTCTTGGGAAGCGGATATTACATTATCTTTACATGCTAGAACCCTCCCATTTTCTGGGAGGGGTCTTGGAGAGGTTAGATAAGGGCTTTGACCCAAG
The DNA here is from genome assembly GCF_024139225.1 of Suncus etruscus. Classification (NCBI taxonomy): domain Eukaryota; kingdom Metazoa; phylum Chordata; class Mammalia; order Eulipotyphla; family Soricidae; genus Suncus; species Suncus etruscus. Next base: position 93,436,691 of record NC_064854.1, read on the forward strand.
GGATGAGGCTTTTGGGTTTTTGTCAGCTTGGAGGTCAGAGGGAAGATGGCTGAAAGGAGTTAAGACTCAGGGCAAGCTAAGAATGGCATGTGTAAATGGTTATCAGCCACATCTGTTGGCTAGGGCTGAATAAAGATGTTATCTCTCATGAAGCCTGCCTGTGAGTGAGTTCAATACCCGCCACGACCACCTGAACATGATGACCTGACGATTAATGGAGGATGGAGCCACGTGGTCTGGAGCCTAAGGACAAAGGCCTCCATCCACCATCCAAGACCATCCTAAGGGCTTAATGCAACAAGCTGTATGCAAGGTAAGCATCCTACCTGCTATATTTCCTCTTTGTTCCATTATTAAACCCTATTAATATTTAAATTCTTACCTACATATGTAACATAATTATATGAGACAATTATATGTTTACATAATTGTATGTAACATAACCATATGTAACATAATTATGTTTTAATTTCCTGCCAATTTACTTTTAATTTTGCTATTTCTAGTCTATCTCTAGTTCTAGTTCTTCTATTTCTACTTCTTCCTCTTTTTATAATATGTATTTATTATGTTTAGTGTTTATTATTAATAATTATAAAATCATTAGGTTCAATCCCATGAGAAGAATTTTGTAATTTTACTGGATAATAACTAATATGTAGTAAGAACTCAAATATCTTTGATGAGTAAAACTGGCTATTCACAAAATAAAATAAATTATAATAGGACTAAGAGAGATAAAAATTTATGTTAGGGAGTACAATTTACTTAAATAATAAGAGTTATATTAGAGAAGTGAGCAATGTGTTTAACTTTATATTTGTAGTATAAAGGAGCTGCTTCAAAGCAAGTTTGTTAAGTATAAGGACTCACTGAATGTAGTTCTTCTGTATATGTCACATCCTCCACTTATAGAATTATAAAATTTGAATCGATGACAGTACAAAGCCCCCTGCCTTTTTATTGCCATAACATGAAAATATTTCTTAAAATAGAAAATGGTGAGTTTGTTTAAATACCAGTAAAGCCAGGGAGATAATTCAATGGACTGAGTAAGTGCTTTGCATACTGGAGGTTCAGATTCAATCCTGATCTATGACTGGTCTCAAAGAACCTTGAGTATAGCTGAAATAAAAATATTTAAAAAAAAGAATACAGCTGAAAGAAGCCTCTGAGTGCTACTGGATGCAACTACATAGCAAAAATCAAACACAAATAAAACAATTAAAAATGCTTTCTAGACAAAATTAAAAGATAAATAAATTTTCTAAGTATATCAGTGAATACTTATTTAAAATATCTTTGAGGGGTTTGACTACAAACAAGTCAATACTAGTACTGGAAAGCAAATATATATATATACATATATATACACACATATACACATATATAGGCATTATATATAAAGAGGCAAATAACACAGAGTTATAAAATAATTTACCTTGGATCCCAAAAATGCAAATTATAGTTTCTGTAGTCATAATTTTAAATATGAAAAATATATATGGATTGCAAAATTACCAGGAAAAAGTATGACATTCTTTTTGGTAATATCATGCATAGGAATTTATTCAAAGAAAATAATTTTGACATTAGATTACTGAGAAATCATACCATCCAGTGAAGCTTTATTTATAACCTTCACACATTAGCAACTAGCTACACATTTATATTTAGTTGTTAAACACAATGATTAGCCCAATAGAAAACATTTGATATATGGTAATTTTCTGTTTGAATCTCAACTCTAAACTTTTCTAGGTTGTATAAATATAAGTATTTCAATAAACTTTTAAAGTAATTTACAGAAATTTTCATGATATAATGGTATGTTTTAAGGAGACAAAAATTCAATGTGAGGATAATAGACTTCAGTAGTATGTTCATGTATTCATGTAGGTAAATTTGAGTAGAAACATGAGATTCAAGATTTATTTATTTATTTATTTATTTATTTATTTATTGTATTTTGGGCCATACCTGGCAGCACTCAGGGGTTGTTCCTGGCTCTGCTCTCAGAAATCACTCTTGGCAGGCTTGGGGAACCGACCATATGGGATGCCGAAAGTCTAACCAAGGTTCCTGGGGCAGCCGCATGCAAGGCAAACATCCTACCATTGTATTATCTTTCAGTCCCCAGGGATCCAAGATTTAAATGTTACTTGTTTGCCATAGGGAAACTACAAGATAAAGGACTGATTAAAACAAGATGCTAGAAATTATTTACTTGGGGAAGTCTCATGGCTGATACATTGTTCTTTGAATAAGAAATGTTGAAAAATGTTATAATTCTATCCTCATTATCTTCTCCAATAAATCAATAAAAATAGGATTGTATGTATATGAAAGGAAAAGTATCAGAGACATTTATAAGTATGATTTTGAGATAGTCATGTGAAAACTTGCCTCATTCCATTCTTTATTTGCACTCACCATAGAAGCTAAAGTTTAGTTTTATATTGCATTAAATACAAAACTAAATTATTTAAAAATAATTCTTGAGCAAAAAAGTAGATATTTATAATCTTAATTTTTTTCTTTCAGAATAAGTTAGCTAACAAGAATTCATTTAATGTATTTTTTTCATTCCTTTATGGCAGTCAGTAAAGCCAGCACTGTCCCACACAGTGGTCAGTGAGTTCTGAACCTTCTGAGGGTGTGTAAATGCATTATTGAAAAACCCAGAACCAGAGTCTAAAATTTATTGCAGAAATCTCTCTGTGTGTCTCTCTCTTATTCTGAGGGGTTAAAACAGGGGGAAGGATGTAGTAATTAAAAAAAGAGAGAGACAGAGAGAGCCCCACAGGAAAATTGGAATACTGGCTTAAGAAGTCAATAGTCACTTCCTGTAGCTCTCTATCCCACTGTAGTTATCACACAGAGAGAACAATACTCAGTAGTCTTTTGATCAGTTGCTGAGGCTTCAAAATTTGCTTTTGAAACATGAGGCACCATCTGGAGAAAATGACTTCCAGCACACCCAAAGGCCCCACAGGCAGAAGGAGCATGACTGTGGAGTAGAATGTCCTAACTTGCCATGACACTGCATTACTTATTTCTCCCAAGTGAGCTCCCACGAAGTAGTTTGTCAGGATTCCCCCAGAGCACTGGATCAATTTTTGTTACACAGAGGAGAGTATGGTTTGCATGTTTATGCTTTGAAGTTTCTGGCTCTACTTAAGGGAATATAGGAATCAGGTGAAAATTAAATTACTACTTAAAAAGCTCTAGTTTTGCTGTCTCCCCACTTACCTTTTCTCTTCTCCAACACACAACTCTTAAATAAGTGGTAAGACTACTTGAGGAGTACATAAATTAATATTAGGTTGACTGTTAGTGTCAAATGATTAAACATTATAGTGACTTAGGTGTCTTTTTTTATCAATTCTGAAACAATTTCTCAAAGTCCACAGGAACTTATATTACTTTGAAGATTACTAGGATGAGACCTCACTCTCTAAACAAGAATAAAGTCTTAAACTCCAAACATTATGAGATCTAATGTCAGAATAAAGAACAGATAAAAAAAGAGTGGCAAAAATTAGGTGCCTGATCTTTTAAAAATCCTGTAAAGAAAACTGGGAAAGTAAGTCACCCAAGACTCTTACTGAATATTATTCCTAAAGGGAAATAGAAACTTAAATATGTTCTTTGGTTGACTATTTGGTCACGAAAAAGAATTCTATATATGGAAGAGAACATACACTAGGCACAGAACACACTGTGACACTACTGAGATGAGTAAATGTGAATTTGAAACATTTGTTAACACCTAGCATGAAGCAAAATGTCTTTAGATTTCTTACATCAAATATAGGTACTACTATATTTCTAGAAACATGAATATTTTAAGGTGCTATTTCTCACATTGAAAAATAATGTACCCACAAATACTAAAGCAACCCTTAGGAAAGAAGATGGGAGGCATCACTTGGATTGAGTTTTTATCCATTTACCCACTCTGTGTATCTTAACTGGTGCATTTAGTCCATTGACATTGAGAAAAATAATTGTCCTGGGATTTAATGCCATCTTCATATTGAAATTTGGTGTGTCTTTTGGTCAGACTTGTCTTAAATTAGGTCTTTCAGTTTTTCTCTTAAGACTGGTTTTGAGTCTGTAAAGTTTCTGAGCTATTGTGAAACCATGTATTTTTATGTGAAACCTGAAAGTGTGTTTTGCTGGGTACAGTATTCTAGGCGAAGCATTGATTTCATTGAGTTTTGTCACTATGTCCCACCACTGCTTTCTGGCCTTGAGTGTATCTGGTGATAGGTCTGCTGTAAATCTCAAGGATGTTCCCTTGAATGTAATTTCCCTTTTTGATCTTGCTGCTTTCAGAATTCTGTCTCTGTCTGTGAGATTCGTCGTTGTGATTAGGATGTGTCTTGGAGTAATTTTTCTGGGATTTCTTTTGGTTGGTACTCTTCGGCATGCAGTATTTGATCTCATATATTCTTTAGCTCTGAAAGTTTCTCTTTAATGATATTCTTGACCATTGATCTTCCTGGAAATTTTCTTCCTGGGTTTCTGGGACTCCAGTGATTCTTAAGTTGTTTCTGTTGAGCTTATCATAGACTTTTATTTTCATCTGTTCCCATTCTTTGACTAATTTTTCATTTGCTTTAAGTTTTGTTTCCATTCTCACCCGCTGTATGGAGTTGTTATTTTTCTCATCTTCCACTGCACCAATTCTATTCTCAGCTTTTGTTAGCCTGTTGGAGAGCATATCCATTTTGCCATTCAATTCGTTTACTGAGGTTTTCAGGCCTGTTATTTGACCTGTTATTTCAGTTTGAAGTTTTGTGATTTCTGTCTTCATATTTTTTTGGTTTTTGGTTATTGGTTATTATTAGTGTTCAACTAATCCATGGTTTCTTTGAGTTCTTTCAGCATCTTCCATATTTCTTGTCTAAACTCCTTATCTGAGAGATTTATTAGTTAGTTGGACGTTTTCTGGTCATCATAATTGTTATCTTCATTCTCTATGTCTGATGCTGGCCTGCGTTGTTTCCCCATTGTCACACTTGTATTGTGGGTTTTTCTATGTGTAGTGGTGGTATTCATTGGCTAAATGATGTGCGCAGCTACACTCTCTGGCTCCACCTTTATGGGTGGGATGACTTGCTTCCAAGGAAGGGGAGCCCTCTGTGGATGAAGCCTCACACAGGATCAAATCTTAGGCACGAGCACGCAGCAGAGAAGACAGTTCGGGGAGAGATGCTGGGCTTCAGTGATCCAGCTCAGCTCTTAGAGTGTTTTTTTTTTTTTTTTTTCTGTTGCAGTGGCATTCTCTCTTAGAAAGAGTGCACAGCCACTTAGCAAAGTGGAGCAAAGTGCTCTTCTGGAGCCTTTGGGAGAGTGAATTTTTGGGCCTTCTTTGGCCCACTCTGAAGTTTAGGAGACAGGACAGGAGACAAATACACACAGGCAGCACTCACAGTTTCTCACAGTCGGGCCCCACTGGGCCGGCATAGATTTTCCCAGCCTGACTTCACAAACAGGGGACTTGCCTTCTGTGAAGTACTGCTTATAGCCGGTTTTCACTTTAGGAAGCAATCCCTTTGCGTTCTGGCCCCTTGAATGAGCCTCTGGGAGAGCGAATTTTGTGGGCCCTTTTTGGCCCACCCCCAAGAGGTTCAGGAGACAAACACACACAGGCAGCACTCACAGTTTCTCACAGTCGGGCCCCACTCACTAGAAGCAATTTCTGAGCACAGAGCCAGGAGTAGCTCCTGAGTGCCACTGGGTGTGGCCCAAAAACCAAAAATAAATAAATAAAGAAAGAAACAATATAATGTTTAATGAAATTAAACTAAAGGAAATCTAACTAAAGGAAATTATTCTTCTCACTATAGGTTCAAAAAAATTAGCTGAGCAGTTAAATCAGTGCTGTTCAGTTGATTCACATCTGTGAACTAGCAATGGTATATAGACTGGTAAGGTGTAACAGCAGGTGTACTTTGGCAGGGCAGGGACTTTGCTTGTCATTTTCTCCTGAGATTACCACCTTTCAGCTGTGTGTCCAATGTACCCATAATTTTTTATGGCTGGGTTTACATCTTTTTCAATAACTGAATGAATAAGGGGCTGGGCTAATGCAGACATGGCAAGTGCATTTGGGGACCTGACGATTATCTTTTAAAAGTTTTTAAATGGCCATTATCCTGATTATTGCTTCATTTCAACTTCTGTAGCCAGTTGAAGATATTTATGACTCATTTAGAAAAATTAAGCATTTTTCAAAAGATATTTGTGAAATTTAGAGAGAGAAGCTGGTTCCCAGAGCTAGTTTCTTTCTCTTAAAATTTTTAGAAAATGGAGGTGATAGTTTCATTGCCTTGGACAATCGACAATGATGCCTGTGCATTAGTATGTCTTTCTTGACATACATTAAGACCTTTACTCAGCATGGGAAAAATTGGATACTGAAGAGAAATCTAACTTCATCAAATTATTCTTTTTTTCTCAGATATATGATTGGACAATCTAAAAGTATCCTTATATATTTCTGCTTATGTTTTCCTCTATTATCTTTATGGCTTCAGGTCTAATCTCAGGATCTTTGACTCACTATGAATTGACTTTTGTGTAAGGTCATTTATTTGCCTTGCACACAAATGACTCAGGTTTGATCCCCAGTATCCCATATGGTCCCTTGAGCATATCCAGAAGTAATTCCTCAGAGCAGTCAGGAGTAAGCACTGAGCAACAGGTATTGCCCCCAAACAAACAAAAAAATGGATTATAATTTTACAAAATATTATCAGAAGCAAGATTTATTACAAGATTTATATCTTTAAGTCTAGAATTATTTTTAACATAAAGCAAATTCTTAAATAAGGATAGCTATGTGGTTCATTGGCACATGTAAACAACAAAATATTTGTTTCCAATATTGTAAGTTGAGTTAGACTTTTATTAAAATCATTGTCCTTTAGAATTATTATATTAACATATAAACTGTTTTTTGTGAATCTTTCAAAGCTAGGGTTAACAGTTACTCTATGTTTGTTGATTTATTGGAGGGAGGGAGCACCCAGTGGTGCTCATTTCTTACTTGATTGTGCACCAGAGATCACTCCTGGTAGGTAGGGTTCAGGTAGCATTTGTGGTGTCAGAGATTGAATTTGGATCAGCTACACACAAATCCAGAGCCTTACCTGTTGAACTATCTCTCCAATCCTAAAAATTATTTTTGAATGCACCATGCCTATTCTTAGAAAGTGGTTGTTTAATAAAGGGTTGAATTCAATGACTATCTAAGGATGCTTATAGCACAGGAACAAATAATCAAAAAAGTCAGAGACTTATAAAAAATCTATAAATACTCAAACCCATGCAAATATATAAGGCTCTTGTTCATTAATTTACTGGGAACTCTTCATATTATCAACTGTATTCCTAATGTAATAACCAGAACAGAGATATTGATAGTGGTTACAGAGTCAGAAAAAAGGGATTCTGTAGGCAAGTCATACTTCCTTTTCATTCTTTGAATAAATGTGGCTCAACTCATATCCATTTTGTCTCACTGGTCATTCAAAAGCCAAAGCCTCCACTAAAACAAGCAATCTGATCAAGCATTTAAAGAATGTGAGAATATATTGTTTTCTATAACTGGTGAATTTTATGGCGACTTCCCATCAATAAGACCTTATAAAAATAAAGTTTTGGAGCCAGAATGATAGCACAGTGGTAGAGTTTGCTTTCTTTGCATAAGGCCCATCAGTGTTTGATCCCAACATCCCATATGGTCTCTGGAGACTTTTAGGAGTAATTTCTGAGCATAGAACCAAGAGTAACCCAAGTACCACCTGATGTGGCTCAAAAGCAAAAAAAAAAAAAAAAAAAGAGGCATTGTGAAAATGAAAGTACAGAAAAAAATGAAAGGTTGGCAGGCACAATGTCAATTAGATAGACTAATTCGGTTAGTCATATTGTTGCTTCCATTCTTACCCTCACTAAAAGTTAATTTATATATTAATTTTCTTTTTTTTTTTTTTTTTTTTTTGGTTTTTGGGCCACACCCGGTGACGCTCAGGGGTTACTCCTGGCTATGCGCTCAGAAGTCGCTCCTGGCTTGGGGGACCATATGGGAAACCGGGGGATCGAACCACGGTCCATCCAAGGCTAGCACAGGCAAGGCAGGCACCTTACCTCTAGCGCCACCGCCCGGCCCCTATATATTAATTTTCTATTCTGTTTGCTAATCTTCCTAGATTATGCTTACAACATGGAAACAGGTCAAATATTACAAAACCCATAGCTGAAATGTTGTACATACTGTACAGAAAACTGAGTGAAAAAATGGAGGGAGGACAACATTGGTGGTGGGAATACCCCTGATTCCATGTCACAATGTACCTAAAATATGAAATGAAAGATTTTTAATCCACTGTGGTAAAAATAAAAAATTCTTTAAAAAAAAAGTGTCAGAACATAGAAAACAAAAGGTTACTTTCAGTTCACTAGTCATAAAGCTTACAAGGGAATTTCTTTACACTTTTTAATTAGTTAAAAATTAAAACACTGTATATCTTCTAATAAATTAATAAACCAGATGCATATTGTAGCTAGCAATAGTAGTAAGATCTAATCTTAAAATATTTTAAAGTATTAAGGTAACTAAGTCATGTGAATATACACATAAGTGAAAACAATTTATCTACTTTATAGATTTATGAAAATTAGGATATAAGTTCAGCTCACAATATAAATGGTTGTGGCCAACTTGTACATCAATCTTCTTACATTTAACTTTAAAAAAAATTAAACACATAGACTTATTTTGTTTTTATAAAAGTGGCATTTTCACATGGACTCTGAATGGACTTTCCTTGAATTAATTGGCTCTGTGAAACTGAAAAATGTCAATCCTAGAATACAGGATATTTGCAGGTTGTGATTTACAGTGGTCAGTACTGGAATAAGCCTGTATAACCACTGTCAGTGGCTGACAGGAGAACAAACACCAAGTAATTCTTTGTTCTGGAATTTTCTGAATCACCAACTTGTGGCATACTAAATGACAGTTTGTATGGATAAAGGGCTTAGTGTAAATCTCTGATGGCATGGGACAGTGTTTGACAGCCATATTAACTGACAGAAGAATAACTAATAAATTCAGGTCACCAAAGTTAAATTGACCAATTGACTTATGGATTATAGCTTCATGTTTAAAAAAACTTGGTTGTATAGATAAACATAGTTTTACTCTTTACAGCTCAAATTAAGTGGAAGATTAAGATGATGATATGAGTAATTTGCTCAGAATTTTCAGAAGTTTCCTTTCTCTGTTTGGATTTAGTTTAGAAATACTATCAAACCATCTCAGTTAGACCCAAAGAATTTCACCAATGTAACTGGCTTGTTACTCAAAGATATCATATAATTCTGAACAATCAGGTAAAACCTGAATAGAGTATGTGGAATTAGTTAAAAAGAATGATTTCCTGCACAGAATATCATTACCCATAATTTTAGGCCTTTGAAAATAGCACTTATTGTCATTTTGAGCACATTAAAATGCTTTTTAGTCATGATGCGGAACCAAAAAGTACTCACTGCTGAAAATCCTAGCAATGAGCTGATTGCATTACTGCACAAATTACAGGCTTTGTAAAAACTATTTGCTGGGAACCCTAGCACTGGCTGTTGAAGAACAGTTTAGAAGCTTTAATTTAAGTATGATTAAAGCAAATCTTATTTGAGATGAGGGTGTGACAGTGGAAAATGTATTGTTTTTATTTGAACAAGGATAAAGAGCTCTTTACTGATGTAGTTAGTAAATAAAGAAGAATAAATGAAGTCAGTGATATGACATACCAGTTAGTGAACTCAGAGTGCTATTACTCTCCTCAGTTTATCTAGTCTCACCTTTTAGGACTGCTGAGAATTATAGATCAAATATCATTTTTTCTTAGTAAATTTGGTAAGAATTGTTTTGTTTTGTTTTGGGACCACACCTGGTGACGCTCAGGGGTTACTCCTGGCTATGCGCTCAGAATCGCTCCTGACTTGGGGGACCATATGGGATGCTGAGAGATCAAACTGCAGTCTGTCCTAGGTCAGCCACATGCAAGGCAAATTCCCTACAGTTGCGCCACTGCTCCGGCCCCTAAATTTGGTAAGCTCACCACAAAGAGTGGTGTGTGCAGTTAGAGAGATAACTATGCTGAGAACTATCATAACAATGTCAAAGAGTGAGGGATGTAGAAACCCTGTCTCTAATACAGGTGGGAGTGCATTGAGGAGGGAAGAGATGGGGCATTGGTGATGGGAAGGTTGCACAGTAAAGGCTGGTGTTTTTGTTATGACTGAAACCCAACTACAATTATGTTTGTAATCACAGTGTTTAAACTAAGAAATTAAAAAAAGAATTGAACATGAATTAGACTTTCACTTAACATAATTTTATCCTACTAAAAGCCAGTTAGTCTAAAGGTATGAAATAATTTATAAGCTTGTGCTTCAAATAATTGGAAAGAAGCTACTTTTAGGCACAATTTTATGTTTGAGCACATTAAATAGTTTTATTCATCACTATTCTGCAACTTAAGTCGCCATCTTAAAACATTGTCTTCTAAATAGAAAAATGTCTAAACAAAGCAGAGTGTAAACTAAAGTCTTACTTTCTGGCACAGGATTTTGAATTTGGAAATCACTGTTTTTACCCCTTTACCTAGTTCTCAGTAACTTTTCCAAGGATGTGTCAGTCACTTCCTGCATGTGAATGGCTCTTTTCAAAGTGTTAAGATCATGTTAACCTCTTTTCACAGTTGCCTGCAAAAAGCTTAATAAATGTTTGTGTGATTCATTAATAAAAAGAAAAGAACAATGAAACACACATCCTTCCCACACTTTACAGTCATACAACTCTTAGCATTTGATTCTTCAGACCCAATTTTTTTGTGTTCACACTTTTCCAACCCAAGTTGACTATGATTCGAGAAACAAATTGAGCAGCTTGGAAAACACTTTTACCACAAAAAAATTGTAGACAGATGCCCTGTAATGATATTTGTATTAAGTACAGTGGTTTTTGCATGCAAATTTTCTTGTAGTATTTTGATCATCTTGTAAAGATTTGTAAACTCTATGATAATCACACAGTGACAAAGTCACCTGACTGCATTTACTTGAATATATCCTTAGCATTAATCACCACAGACATTATTCCTTATCCTCACCATCACCGAGATCAGATCTTCTGTATATTCTTCTCATCAATACCACATCAAATACTAAATTTCAATGTCCATATCCACATGAATGCAAATGTAATCATAAATTTTTTATTCTGGCCCACACTTCTCTGTCTATTATGCAATAGTATTGTACTAATTCAATTTGAAGATTGATAATTGATAACATATTTTATTGTTAGGAAGAATTATAATTCCTTACATACATACCTATATATAAGCGAATCTATAGGTCCTTCCTGAAATTTCAGAATAGTCCTGGTCAAAACCACTTTGTTCTATTCCCATGTACTCATCCTGTCTCATATTATGGGATCAATGGAAGAAAATGTGGTATTTTATTGTCCTTTTTCAAATTAAATTTTGTTTTTTGACACCATGATTTATAGAGTTGGTTATAATACAGTTATTTATGGTATTTAATATTCTAGAATCAATTCCACTAATAATGAATCATTCACTCCACACTTTTTAACAGATTTCTAAACTGCCATGTCTGCCTCTTCTCAGGTACAAAGAATTTACCTAATATTTCTTGGTACAACTAAATGATAATATAATTATAAAACAAACTTTATTAAAATTGTCATATCTCATACTAGGGTCGTTATGTTTTTGTTTAAGTATGGAACATTTTTCTCCAGTTCACAAGAGATGTTCCCCAAGATAGTCCAGATGGTAGGCCACAAATAAACCTAAATCAAATTAAGAGGAGAGAAATCATATCAACTATCTTCTCAGACCATGATGCACTGAAAATGTCTTTCTTCAAATATGTCAGTTGTTTTAAGTATTCTTCTGGCCCCTCATTGGGTGCAGGGAGTTCTTTGCTTGAATGTTTTTCTCCATTCATTGCCTTGAGTCTATTTTTACTCTGACCATTCAAATGTCTTTTTTGGAGGCAGTAAAACATTGGGTTCAACATTTTGATCCATTTGGCTACTCTATGTCTCTTAATTATTGCATTTATTTCATTGACATTGAGAGAGAAAGAGAGATGATTGTTACAGGATTCAGCATCATCTTTTTGTAAGTGTTTGGTCTGTTACTTGGGTCTGCCTTACCTTTAACATAGACCTTTCAGTTATTTTCTTAAGGTTGGTTTTTGAGTCTACAGTTCCTCAGCTGTTGTTTATTCTTTTTTTTTATTTAAATTTTTTTAAGATTACTTTTCATTTTAATTATTTTTAAGCAAATTTCATGACTTTATTTTCCAAACAATTACATAGTATTCCAATGCATAGATGTATCATAGTTACTTTATCCACTCATCTGTTCTTGAGCACTTGGGTTATTTCCATATTCTTTTTTTCTTCTTTTTCTTTTTTTAATTATGACAACAAAGATGCAAAGAAAGAGGACAGGGTAAAGTTACAGTGGAAGCACAATCACCCATAAACAGAATTCTTGGTAGTTCCATCGATGATATCCCAACCTGAGAGGACCTGATGGGGCACCCTGGGTTTTCCCCACTCCCAGGCCAGCTGCGGAGATTGGCCTAGGGTGGGTCTTGAGCTCTGGTCCTTGGGGCCTGGGAGGGCCTTCCTCCCTTCCTGGAGCAGGATTTTCAGCCGGCAGAGGCTGGCTCCTGGCAGACCTCCGTATGTGCCAGGGGCCTCTTGGCTCCTTCTTCTTTCCTGATGTGTGCTTGCAAAGCTATAAATTTTCCTCTCAGTACTGCTTTTGCTGTGTCCCATAGGTTCTGATAGTTTGTGTCTCTATTGTCATTTGTTTCCAGGAAGGTTTTGATTTCCTCTTTGAATTCATCTCAGACCCACTGTTTTTTCAGTATTAGGTTGTTTAACTTCCAGGTGTTAAAATTTTTCTTCTGTGTCCCTTTGTAGTTCACATATAATTTCAGGGTCTTGTGACAGCAAAGGTAGCCTGCAAAATTTCTATCCTCTTGATATTATGGAGGTATGTTTTATGTGCTAGCATGTAGTCTATCCTGGAAAATGTCCCAAGTACATTAGAGAAGAATGTGTATCCAGGTTTCTGGGGGTGGAGTGTCCTATATATATCTATTAGGCCTCTTTCTTCCATTTCTCTTTTCAGGTCTAGTATATTCTTGTTGGGTTTCAGTCTGGTTGACCCATCAAGTGCTGACAATGCTGTGTTGAAGTCCCCCACAATTATTGTGTTGTTATTGATATTACTTTTCAGATTTGTCAACAATTGTATTAAATATTTTGCTGGCCTCTGATTTGGTGCATATATGTTTAGGAGAGTGATTTCTTTCTGCTGTACATATCCTTTGATTAATACAAAATGTCCATCTTTCTCCCTTATAATGTTCCTGAGTATAAAGTTTGCATCATCTGATATTAGTATGGCCACTCCAGCTTTTCTATGGGTGTTGTTTGCTTGGATAATTTTCCTCCAGCCTTTTATTTTGAGTCTATGTTTGTTCTGACTATTCAGATTCATTTCTTGTAGGCAGCAGTAAGTTGGATTGAGTTTTTTGATCCATCTCATCTACTGAGTTTTTCAGTCCTGTTATTTGACCTGAACTTTGAGTTTGGATTTTTTTCTGATTTCTGTCTTCATATTCCCTTGATTCATATTAGTGTTCTCTTCTATACTTTCTTTGAGTTCTGTGAACATCTTTCATATTGCGACTCTAAACTCCTTAACTGAGACTAGTTGGTTTGCCATGTTCCAGTCATCAGAATTGCCATCTTCATTCTTTATGTCTGGCGCTGTCCTGCGTTGTTTCCTCATTGTCACACTTGTATTGTGGGTTTGTCTACATGTTGTGGTTGTATTCATTGGCTAAATGATGTGTGTACACGGCCCCACTCCTCTGGCTCCTCCCTTTCTGGGCGGAAAAACTCACCTCCAGGGAAGGCTAGCAGTTCACAGATGAAGTCACACACACAGGAAATCAGGCCCGCAGATGCTGCACAGAAGACAGACAGTCCAGAGAGATGTGCCAGGCTTCAGTGTTCCATCAGATTTCAAACAGCTCCTCCTTTTCTGGTCGGAAAAACTCACCTCCAGGGAAGGATAGCAGTCCACAGATGAAGTCACACATACAGGAAATCAGGCCCGCAGATGCTGCGCAGAAGACAAGACAGTCCAGAGAGATGTGCCAGGCTTCAGTGTTCCATCAGAGTTCAACCAGCTCCTCTCTTTCTCGATCAATTTCTAAAGAAAGGAGCTTTCTTTAAGTTATATAATATTAGCATTCCTAGAAAATGTAATATATATGAAGTATAGAATTCACTTTGCTTTTATATAGAGTTATAGGTTCTGTTAAATGTTAACTAAGTTTTAATATGTACAAATGTTTAAATGAATATGAAAAATCTCAAGATGAGATTCTATTCTTTTTATTTTGTTTCTTGTATTGCAGCAATCTTTAACATTCCTGGTTCTCGCCAGCTAAATACAAGCAACATTCATTCCTCAAATCATTATGGCAATTTTTAAGTATCTAATATGTTTTCATAATGTTTCTCAAGATATAATATCACCCTTCTTGAAAATGCTGCATTAATTTATATGCTCAGTGATGACTCCATAGTGCAGTCAGCAATAGTATCATTGACAGACCACAGCTTCCAAGACAGAAAGTATAAAAAAATATTATTCTGCTAGCCACCCTGAATATTATGATTAATAGAATTTTTTATTTATCTATAGAGAAAACCTTTTGTTGGGGCTGTAGAGATAATATAGAGGATACGGTTCTTGCCTAGCACAAGATCAGCCAGGGTTCAACTTCCAGCACCCCATATGAACCATGAGCACTGCCCGGAGTGATTCTTGAGTGTAGAGCCAAAAGTTACCCCTGAGAATTGCCAGGTGTGGCCCAAAAACTAAAATGAAAAGAAAAACAGAAGGCAAGAAAGTGGTTAATGTTAGTCACTAGCAATGAATAAATTTATCCACATAAAAAATGACATCAAAGTTGAACTAAACACATTATTTCCACTAGGGTTCAAAACATTTAAAAAACTTAGGTACAGACAAAAAGTGCATCACTTTTTAAATGATATACTTAAATGTTCTTAAATGGAAAAATGAACATTCAATTTTCTTTTTATAAAATTAATAAAATTTCTATCCATATGGTATTTTCATCTAAAACAGTTGCCTAACTCTACTGAATCCAGAACTAGCAGCTTTGCCTCAAAAGTATCTCTCAAGTGTCTGATTTGTTTGTATGTATTTCCTTTGTCCAGAAATCACCTGATCCTTGTTTCCTGAAAGGAAAAAGCATAAAAATATTGTCATGTTTCATTTTATTTTACTATTTACAGGCAAGTGCCAGAATAATAATAAACAGAAGATTGGTTGAACTATTATGCAGAATATTCCCTCTACAGTTTGTGCAGCCAGGAAATTCACCTTTTTAATAGATTGTCTCAAATAAAACATACCTGTTCCACTAGAGATGTAGAGATATAGCAGGTCTGAATGATCCCAGGTGAGACATATTCTCCCAAGAAAAATTTAATCACTAAAAGGAGCAAGGAACAAGGCAATATTTGCTCAGATCTAGTTTTCTTGACTTAATATCCCTGATATTAACTCAATTTACATTCATTTTTTTTTTGGAGAGGGGTTTGGGTTTTGGGCCACACCTGATGATGGTCAGGGGTCACTCCTTGTTATGCACTTAGAAATCAATCCTGGGTTGGGTACCATATAGAATGACAGGGGATTGAACCATGGTCCATCCTAGGTCAGCTGTGTGTACGGCAAACACCCTATCGCTTGTGCCACCACTCCGACTCCTCCTTTCACATTCTTTAAATAATTACTTTTGGTCATTGCTGAATATCAATTCAGGAGATAGGGTTTTTAAACACCTATCTTCAATTGCCTAGAATAATGAATGTTTGCTTAGTTAAAAAATGGCAATGTATGAATTAATGGTTTATTCGTATATGTCTTACATTCTAAACACATCAGGTTATACAAACTTTTATATGTCACCATATGAATCAATGAGAAAAAACCAATGAGTCATCTTAAAGCAAATTCTCAGATAAAAATAATTTGAAGTACATCTGAAACTAACTGATAGTATCTAGTTTTCCCTTTTCAATTGATCGCAATGCTGTCCATTTAAAAATCCATCTAAATTTTTTCCTGTGGCTTGTCCAAACTCATCTTTGAAAAAGTAACATGGAAGAGAGAAATAAAATTCTGAGATAATGAAATACTCTATAATATTCTTAACTATCTTAAAGAAATCATGTAATGATAAAACAACTAATGTAATCCAAATACTTCTTAAATTGTTAAATGCAGGTATTTACTGAGTGTCTATTTATAGATTTATATAGCTTTATAGATTTAAAATATGAATATCAGTAGCACTAATCTTATGTTTAAAAAAAGCAAATTATTTATTTAAAATACTGACTTAAAAATTCATTCACATTTTAGGACAGATATCAAGTTGTTGAGATTCCTATAAAGTAGATGTGATTAATATACTTCTTATATCCTCATGGATAGAAAATGTACTTAGTCAACATTTTATGTGACAATCAAAATATTTAATGACAATGACTGATGGAAAATAATGGGGGAGAGAATAGCAAATGGTTTTATAGCTTGGTTTTGTACAAAGTACTTTGAAAGAAGTATTGTAGATTCAGAAATCATGTATTGTTCTCACAAAGGAATTAATGCAACTCAGGACAGAGAGCTAAGCCTATGACATCGTGGTCAAGTTTGGTCCATTCTCTTTTTATTTTCTACTTGACAGTATTGTTGGCCCTTAATGTACTAATAGGTTCCTTATTGAAAGTTTATTTTTAATACATAATTTTAAATTTCAGAACTTTATTAAACAATATTTAACATGTTTCTCTAATTCTCTTCAAGTAATGTTAACTCTAGCTATTCTTTTTTATCCTTCCTTCCTTTCTTTCTTGCTCTATTCTTCACCAACTCCCCTCCTCCATTGCTTCTTCATCTACCTTCCTTGCCTCTTTCTTCCTTCTTTCTTCCTTCATTCCTTTCTTTTTCTTTCTCTTTCTTTGATTTTCTTTCTCTCCTTTCCTTCCTTCCTTTTTCCTTCCTCTTTCCTCCTGTCCTTGCATTTTTCTCTCATCTTTTCTCCCTCTTCCATAAATCTCTTTTCACTGATCTTTTGTTTTCTCTTTTTTCTCTCTTTTGTCTTTCTTTCGTCTTTTCTTCCTTCCTTCCTTCCTTCCTTCCTTCCTCCCTCCCTCCCTCCCTCTCTCCCTCCCTCCCTCCCTCCCTCCCTCCTTCCTTCCTTCCTTCCTTCCTTCCTTCCTTCCTTCCTTTCTTTCTTTCTTTCTTTCTTTCTTTCTTTCTTTCTTTCTTTCTTTCTTTCTTTCTTTCTTTCTTTCTTTCTTTCTTTCTACTCTCTTTCTTTCTCTCTTTCTTTTTTGCATTGTGGTCTAAAACACTATGCTTAGGTGAGTTTTAGAAAATGTTTCAGCACCAATCCCACCACTAGTGTCAACTTCTCATCAATGCTCTCAGAGTCTATTTCATACCTCACTCACTCCTCAGCCCACCTTCACAACAGACACTTATTTAAGTTTAGTTGTTAAAGTTTGGGTCTAGTGTCTTTAATGTTATTGAATCCAGATTTGAATGTTAATTTCTGTTCTTCCTTAACACTGCCAATGCATCTGAATCCCCTTGGCTCCTGTCCCCCCAAATTTTTACATTTGTCTTTCTCCCCTCAATGACTCAATTTCTTTGTTGTTGTTGTTGTTGTTGTTGTTGTTTGGGTCCCATCTGGTCATGCTCAGGGGATACTTCTGATTCTGTGCTCAGGGGTTATTCCAGATGTTGCTCAGGGGGTTATAATGGGATGCCAGTGATTGAACTCAGATCGGCTGTAAACAAGCCAAATGCCCTTCCTGCTGTGCTATCACTCTGGTCCTCAATTTCTTTTCTTCTCCCTAAACTTTGGGGGCAAGAGTGTTTTTGATGAATCCATGTATACTATTGCTTTATTTAATAAGTTATTCTAAATACCACAAATAAGTGACATCATCCTGGGTCTCTCTCAGTCTTCAATCTCGCAGCAGAGTGAAACCACTTCAGCCTGCCCTCATAGACAAAAGAGTCACTTCTCTCTGATATCTAGATCTTTAAAACATTTGAATTTTACCTTTGTACATGGTTGTAGCTGGGGATCTAAGTTCGCTTTTTTACAAGTGGCTAACAAGTTGTGCCAATATAACTTTTTGAAGAGGCTTTCCTTGCTCCACTTAGAATTTCTTGCTCTTTTATCAGAAATTAGGTGATTGTATGTCTGGGGAACATTTTCTGATTACTCAAGCCAATTCTACTGATCTGACGGTCTCTCTTTATTCCAATACCATGCTGTTTTGATAACAATTGCTTTGTAATACAATTTAAAATTGAGGAAAGTAATGCCACCCATATTCCTTTTCCCAAGGAATGCTTTATATATTGTTCCAAATGAATTTCAGAAGTGTTTGATCCACTTCTTTGAAGAATGTCTCAAGTGTCATAAGAGGGTTCACATTAAATTTGTACAATTCTTTGGGGAGCATTGCCACTTTAGTAATGTTAATACTGTCAATTCATGAGTACTCAATATCCATCGATACAGAGCTAATATCCAATATATTCAAGGCACTGACAGAAATTTACAAAAAAATATACATCTAATTCCATCAAAAATGGGGAGAAGAAATGAACAGACACTTTTTTAAAGAAGAAATACATATAGCCTAAAGACACATGAATAAAAGCTCCACATCACTAATCATCAGGGAGATGCAAATCAAAACAACTATGAGGTACCATTTCATGCCACAGAGATTGGCACACATCACAAAGTATGAGAACAAGCAGTGTTGGCGGGGATGTGGAGAGAAAGGAACTCTTATTCACTGCTGGTGGCAATGTAGTCTAGTCCAACCTTTGTGAAAAGCAATATGTAGATTCCTTCAAAAACTGGAAATTGAGCACCCATATGATCTGGCTATATCACTCCTAGGGATATACCCTAGGAACACAAAAATACAATACAAAAATCCCTTCCTCACACATATATTCATTGCAGTGCTATTTACTATAGCCAGACTGAAAATAACCAAGATGCCTTCAACAGAGGAATGGTTAAAAAAAGCTATGTTACATATACACAATGGAATATTACGCAGTCCTCAGGAGAGATGAAGTCATGAAGTTTTCCTGTAAGTGGATGTACATGGAATCTATTTTGCTGAGTGACATAAGTTAGAGGGGGAGAGATTGACGCAGAATAATCTTACTCATCTATGGGTTTTAAGAAAGAATAAAAGACATATTTTGCAATAATTTCAGAGAGAAAAATGATGAGGGCTGAAAGGTCCAGCTCACAACATAAAGCTCACCAAAAAGAGTGGTGAGTGCAGTTAGAGAAATAACTACATTGACAACTATCATTAACTATGTGAATACATGTGGGAAGTAGAAAGCCTTTCTTGAGTATGGTAGGGGGGGAGGAGGGAGTTTTGGGCTATTGGTGATAGGAATATGCAATCATGAAGGGGTTGCTCTTTACATGACTGAAACCCAACTACAATCATATTTTTAATCAAGGTATTTAAATAAATATATTTAAAATAAAGATGGTCATACATCATGACCAAGTAGATTTCATTGCAGGAATGGAAGAATGGTTTAACATATGTAAATCAATCAACATATTATATATGTTGATTGATATATGTAAATATACCATAGGCAAAAGTAAAAGTAAAAGTAAAAACAAAAAGTGAAAACAATTAAAAACAAAAGTAAAAGTGAAAACAATATGATCATATCAATAGATGCAGAGAAAGCATTCAATAATGTCCAACATGTATTTATGATAAAAACTCTCAACAAAATGGGAATAGAAAAACTTTTCTCACTATAGTCAAGACCATCTACCAGAGGCCAATGGCAAATATAATTCTCAATGGAGAAAAACTAAAAACATTTCCTCTAAAATCTGGTACAAGACAAGGATGCCCCTTCTCACCACACCTATTTAACAGATTATTGGAAGTACTTTTCATAACAATTAGGCAAGAAAAAGATATCAAGGGCATCCTGATAGAATAGGAATAAGTCAAGATCCCTTCTTGCTGATAGCACGATATTATATATAAAAAACCATAAAGACTTTACCAAAAAGACTGTAGAAACAACAGATTCATAAACCAATGTGGCAAGCTACAAAATTAATACACAAAATCCGTGCCCTTCCTATACACAAATAATGATAGAAAAAAATAGATATTAAAAAATAATCCTATTCACATTAATGCCACACAAACTCAAATATCTTGGAGTCAAATTAAATAAAGAGGTGAAGGACTTACATAACAGAACTACAAAACACTGCGTCAAGAAATAAATGATTTCCAGTTTTGGGAGGAATCTCCATATCACTTTCCAGAAAGGTTGAACTAGACAGCATTGCCACCAGCAGTGGATAAGAGTTTCTTTCTCTCTGCATCCCCGCCAACACTGCTTGTTATCATTCTTTGTGATGTGTGCCAATCTCTGTGGTGTGAGGTGGAACCTCACAGTTATTTTGATTTGCATCTCCCTGATGATTAGTGATGTGGAGCATTTTTTTCATGTGTCTTTTGGCCACTTGTATTTCTTCTTTATCAAAGTGTCTGTTCATTTATTCTCCCCATTTTTTGATGGGATTAGATTTTTTTCTTGTAAATTTCTGTCAGTTCCTTGTATATTTTGGAGATTAGCCCCTTATCTAATGGGTATTGGGTGGATAGTTTCTTCCACTCAGTGGGTGGCTCTTGTATCCTGGACACTATTTCCTTCGAGGTGCAGAAGCTTCTCAGATTAATATATTCCCATCTGTAAATCTCTGCTTTCACTTGTTTGGAGAGTGCAGTTCCCTCCTTGAAGATGCCTTTATCCTCTAGGAATATACCCTAGGAACACAAAAATACAATACAAAATCCCATCCTTACACCTATATTTATTGCAGCACTATTTACCATAGCAAGACTCTGGAAACAACCAAGATGCCCTTCAACAGATGAATGGCTAAAGAAACTGTGGTACATATACACAATGGAATATTATGCAGCCATCATAAAATTTTCCTATACATGGTTGTACATGGAATCTATTATGCTGAGTGACATAAGTCAGAGAGAGTGAGAAAGACACAGAATGGTCTCAGTCATTTATGGGTTTTAAGAAAAATGAAAGTCATTTCTCAACAATTTTCAGAGACAAAAGAGAGGAGGGCTGGATGTTACAGCCCACATCATGAACCTCAACACAAAGTATAATGAGTTTAGTTAGAGAAATAACTACATTGTGAACTATTCTAATAATGAGAATGTATGAGGGAAATAGAAAGCCTGTTTAGAGTACAGGTGGGGGCAAGGTGTGGAGGAGGGATATTTTGGACATTGGTGGTGGAAATGTTGCACTGGTGATGAGGAGTGTCCTCTTATATGACTGAAACACAACCACAATCATGTTTGTAACCAAGGTGTTTAAACAAAAATATTATTTAAAAAAGAAATAAATGAGAACACAGGCAATGGAGACATATATCCTGCTTATGGATTGGGAGGATTAACATTGTTAAAAAAAATCTAACAACAATCCCCAAAAGGGAAAAGTAATGAACACATTTCCGCAAAGAAGAAATGCAAATAGCCAAAAGACACATCACTAATCAACAGTAAGCTGCAAATTAAAACAACAATGAGGTACCATCTCAGACGATAGAGACTGGCACACATCACAAAGAACAAGAACAATTAATTCTGGTGGGGATGTGGGGAGAAAGGAACTCTAATTCACCATTGGTGGGAATGAAGTCTAGTCTAGTTTTCTTTATGGAAAACAATATGAAGATTCCTTAAAAATCTGGAAATTGAGCTCCCTATGACCCAGCTTTTCCACTCCTAGGGACACAGTACAAAAATGCCTTCTGCACACCTATATTTATTGCAGTGCTATTTACAATAGCCAAAATCTGGAAACAACCCAGATGCCCAACAACTAATGAGTGGTTAAAGAAACTGTGGTACATATACACACTGAAATACTATGCAGCCATTATAAAAATGAAGTCATGAAAATTTCCTCTACATCTATGGACATGGAAATTATTGTGCTGATAATAAGTCAGAGGACAGAGCTAGATACAGAAAAGTCTCACTTATTTATGGATTTTAAGTAAAATAAAGACACTATTGTAATAATATCCAGGGGCAATAGAGATGAAGGTTGGAAGGATCTGCCCACATATGATGCTTGCAACAAAGTGTGCTGATTTCAGTTAGAGAAATAATCACACTGACAGCTATCATGACAATGGTAGTGAGTGAGAGAAATAGAATGTCTGTCTAAAACATAGGAAGGGAATGGGGCAGGAGGGAGTTGGAGATCATTGGTGGTAGAAATGTTGCACAGGTGAATGGGGGTTCTCTTTTTTAATAACTGAAACCCAACTACAAACATGTTTGTAATCATGGTGTTTAAATAAAGATATTAATTTAAAAATAAAACAAACCACTTCAAAATAATAGTAATACAGTTTTGTTGGCTGGAATGTGGTGAAAGGGACTCTCATATATTGCTGGTTGGAATGTCTTCTCATTCAACACCTGTGTAAAATGGTATGGGCATATTTCAGTAAAATTAAAATTGAGCTGCCATATGATCAAGAAATTTCAATTTTGATTATCTGTTCCCTTGCCAAACTTGAAAACATTCATTCAAAATGATGAGTGCTCATCATTATTCATGGCTAAAATGAATTTAATAGCTCAGATATGAATACTTGTTTGATAGTGTCCAAAGACATAAAGTTTGAAAATGTGGTATGATTACAGAATGGAATGCTATGTAGCTACAAGGAACAATAAAATAAAGTAAATCGCTGCAATATGATTGTAACTGGAAGATAACATGTTGAATGTAGTAAGCCAGAAATAGAAAGACAAAGTCAAGTTGATCTCACTTATCTGTGATATACAAAATAATTGTACTAGGAAATGTAATGTAGTAAAGGGGCATAACTAGATTATGTTTTACCCAAGAGCCTAGGGAGAAGGACAGAGGAAATAAATCAAGGAAGGAAGATGAGAAAAGGAACTAATGGGAGAATAGGGGTCCTGGCTTTCATTATACTGGGGAAGTGGGAGAATGGTATAGCAACAACACTGAAAACATGAGATATACGCTGAATCTAATGAACTTCATAATGCTTGCAAAGGGAGTAGATAGAGGATAGAAAAGTTTGACTAGGGGCCGGAGAGATAGCCTGGAGGTAGGGCGTTTGCCTTATATCCAGAAGGACTGTAGTTCAAATCCCAGCATTTCCTATGGTCCCCTGTGCCTGCCAGGGGCGATTTCTGAGTGCAGAGCCAGGAGTAACCCCTGAGCACTGCCGGGTATGACCCAAAAACCAAAAAAAGTTTGACTTGTAGGGTGAATGGTGATGAAGCATTGCTGCAACAGTTATTTGTTAATGGTGTTTGGATTGATGTTGAAATCTTATGTGCCTAAAACTCAATGATCACTAATTTTTAAAACCGAATTTTAATTAATTTAAAAAAATTAAAATTAAAAACAAATAAACATGTACTGAAGATAATCTCAGGAAGTGTCTATGCCATTGATCCTAGACACACTTGTAAATCATTTCTTCAGAAACCTCTATGAATTTATAGAAAGCTTATGGATTTTAGTAGAAATCTCTGGAAAACACCATGTAGAATGTTCTTTCTAAATGTATCAACCTGATAAGAATAAGGGATCTCAAGGGCATCAAAAGCTTTGTTTTGATTTTCTAGTTTCTTGAATTAGACACTTGTCTTTTTATAACTGGCATATATTATTACCACCTATTATAATATTTCTAATTTCTGGCAAATGAAATTCACAGTTCCCTAGGAATATTTTAGATTAAAAAGTAATATCCTTATATCTATTATAATTTTACTGTGGGTGGAGGCAGTAGCACAGAGCAGTAAGATGTCTGCCTTGCTGGTGCTAGCCTAGGATGACTGTGATTCAATCCCCTGGCACCCCATATGGTCCCCTAAGTCAGGAGCGAATTTTGAGCACATAGGCATGAGTAACCCCTGCACGTCACCGGGTGTGGCCCAAAAAAACCAAAAACAAGTCATTTAACTATCTGTGAGACATGTTGGGGTCTGAAAACAGATGTGATAAAAATATATTTATTATAAATGATGGAATCAGGAAGCACAAGTCATCCAATTACATGTATGGAAGATACATCAGCATCTGGACTTCAACTATGTGGAAAATTAAATCATGAGTTTGTTTTTCTTGGAGGTATAGTTTTAATTTAAGTTAAATTATAGGGTTTATTGCTCATTAATTGAAAAAAATGGGTGACATGTATGAATTCAGGTAACCTGAAAACAAAAGATAAGAGAAGAATAACAAGTATACTAATAAAGTGGTTGTGGTGAAGGTCACTATTTTTTCTTGGGCTCAATTTAGTGGCTATTTTTAAAAAGATGCCCAGGAAAAACAAAAAGTAGTTTGTGGAAGGAATTCTAAATTGAGGTTTATACATAAATTTTTAGAATCTAAGATTTTGTGCTATAAAATAGCCAGTTAATAATACAAATTAGTTGAGTATGTTTTGTTATTACAGAATCATGTATGACAAACTATTTCTTGCATACCCTGAAGTTCAATCCTCAGGACAGTAACTCTTCTCAGATCAGTCTATATCTCACCTCATATTTCACAGAATGCAATGTTGGAAGGAAAAATTTTTCATTCTTACCTACAAAATTATTTAAGTTGTTGAGTCAGTGAACTACAGAATCTTCTAAGGATGGATAATGACATTCAACCTCTTGGCAAGACATAGAATATAATCATTTTATTTTTTAGAGGTATCATTTTTCTATGTTATCACAATATACTTGTAGAAGAGCTTGTTTTTTTGAGACATAGCATAAAACTTTAGTTAATACCACACAGACACAATTCATGAAACAAAGATACCAACCTGCTTTTATATTCACATTCATAAACCTTCATGACTGTGGTCAGAGTTTTTAGATTTTTCCAATCAGGTTTGATAGAGACACCAAGGAACATAGAAGTAATGCCATAATAGTACTGTCAATATATCTCCTCATACCATAATAACAGCTATAATAGTTATAATAAACATGTATTGAGTAGTATTTAGACAGAACCAGATGTCATTATTCATCTTGTGTTTTAGAATTTATTAAAATGATCTCTCATTTTGATGTACATGCTATAATGATCATTTTTTCAGGTGAGTAAATCCACGCAGCCATATTAAGTAGCACTAAATAAAGTAAAAACCATGTACTCATAGAGGTACAAGCATAAATTTTTAAACATAATGATGAATTCTGAGTTTCTCACTACCCATGGCAAATATAATTGAGACATTTAAATGAGAAATGAGCAACAAAAAAGGACCATATACAAATGAAAGTATAAACAAATAAGAGACTGCTGGCCATAAGGAAATGGATAATTACATAAGAGTGTATGACACTAAAATTTCTCCAGGAATATTATTATTATTATTACTAGGATTTAATGACAATTCTACTCCAGTGCTGGGGGGGCACCTTAGAGGATTTGGGGGACCATGGATTCTAGTGATAAAAACCAGGACTTCTGAATGCAAAGTAGGCACCTTAGCATTTGAAGCTATATCCCACCCTATCTATAGTTTGTCTTGAATAAAGAATTAGAACAATGACTTGGGTTTGTGTCACCTTTAAGGACATGTCCAATATCAGGGAGAGATCGGACTATGATTTGGGCAGGTCTTGTTTTGTTCTTTTTGACACCACACCTGAAAGTGTTCAGAGTTTTCTCCTGGCTTTGCACTCAGGGATCATTCTAGAAAGATCCACAAGATTATATGGAATTCCTAGGATCAAACTCAGGTCTGCTATGTACAAGATAAGCATCCTGCTCACTGTACTATCTTCTTAGTCCCTGGGTGAATTTTTTAACATAATATTCCAGTAAGTCCTCAATAATATGTGGGAGCTTACATTTATTGGTAAGCTGTAGACTCAAGCCGCACAGGTAGTAGAAGGCAGAACTAAGTGATATAATATATTTTGGAATGATCATGTTATACTGTCACTGAAAAATTGCTTCTTCTATTCTTACTCTTTCTTATTCCTAGAGCTTCTATTTTTGTCTTTTTAGCTGTATCCAGAATAAGGAATCCTGTCTAATATGATTTCTGCATATACATTATCTGCCAAGAACGAAATATCCTTGATCCTAAGTAGTCTCACCTCCAACCTTACTTTATCTCCTCATTTTGTAGTTTGGATACTTTTAATCACTAAATAGATCACTCATGAAAATAGGTTATCTTTACCTGGCAAGATCTTATGAACCTTTGAAAAATACTCTCATTTGGGGGGTACCAACAGACTTCTTCTGCCCTAACCCATAATTCAGTCAAGATTTCTGGGGAAAGTAGACAAACAAATAAAATAAAACTTGTTCAATTCAACTCAGAGTTTATATCAATAAAAATAATTTTGATTAATTATATGTTAGATAAAGAATATATTCAAATGATCCCTATAAGTAAAATAAAGCCATTTTCCAAATAAATATACCATATATTACTGAAATTAATATGGAAATATAAATCTTCATGAATATCTAAAGAAATCTTTGGGAAAAAGAAGATGGGAGGCACACTTTCCCCAAATTTATACTTTAATATAAAGCAGTAGCCAATAAAAAAAACCTGGCACTGGAATATAAACAGACCTTCAGATCAATGGATTAGATTTGAATATCTGGAGACTGGCTCTCAGGTATATGATCAATTAATCTTTGATGAACAGGAACTTCCTCAAAGCAAAAATACAGATGGCCAGAAAGCACATAAAAAATGTTCCACATCACCAATCAGCAGGGAAATGCAAACAAAATCAACAGTGAGATATCATCTCACACCACAGAAACTGACACACATCAAAAATAACAAGAACAACTAGTGCTGGTGTGGATGCAGGAACAAACAGACACTTCATCACTGCTGGGTGGAAATGTTGACTGGTATAGCCTTTTGTGAAAACAAAATGAATATTCCCTGAAAACTAAAATTGAGCTTCCATATGAACAAGAAATACTATTCCTAGGAATATGCCTTAGGGTTCCAAAAACAATATGAAAAATCTCTCTGCGGGGCCGGAGAGATAGCATGGAGGTAAGGAATTTCCCTTTCATGCAGAAGGTCTGTGGTTCGAATCCTGGCATCCCATATGGTCCCCCGAGCATGCCAGGAGCAACTTCTGAGCATAGAACCAGGAGTAACCCCTGAGTGCGGCTGGGTGTGACCCAAAAACCAAAAAAAAAAAAAAGAGAGAGAGAGAGAGAGAGAAATCCCTCTGCACTCCTATATTTATCACAACACTATCCACAATAGCCATAATATGGAAACAATCCAAGTGCCAGAAAACAGATGAGTAGATAAAGAAACTGGTATATCTTTGCAATGGAATACTATGTAGCTATAACTAAAAATGAAATGATGAAATTTAATTATACACAAATGGATATGGAGAGATATCCTGAGTGAAATGAGTCAGAGAAATAGACACAGAATAATCACACTAATTTGTGGAGTTAAAAAAAAAACATGGTGTGATATAATACAGAGAGACAATAGAGACATGGGCCAGGAAGTCTAGTCTATTGTAAAAAAAAAACTTGCTACAAATAGT
Source organism: Suncus etruscus (assembly GCF_024139225.1). Classification (NCBI taxonomy): domain Eukaryota; kingdom Metazoa; phylum Chordata; class Mammalia; order Eulipotyphla; family Soricidae; genus Suncus; species Suncus etruscus. The sequence goes on from NC_064854.1 coordinate 93,464,631, forward strand.
GGGTGAGTTCAGGTAAGGCAGCAAAGGTACCACTATGACAATGATAGCAGGAATGACTGCTCTGGACAAGAACTAGGCACTGAAAGTAGATAAAGTGATACACATGATACCTTTTCGGTAACAATATTGTGAACCACAGAATCTAAAAGAAAAGAAAAGCACAGAGAGAGAGAGGAAGAGAGAGAGATTTCTGCCATAGGCAAACAGGACAGAGGATGGGGGTAGTGCAAAAGGGAAACTGGGAACATTTTTGATGAGAAATGTGCACTGGTGAATGGTGTTGTACATTATTTGACAGAAACTCAGTCATGAACAACTTTATAACTCTTTATGGTTACCGATTTAAATAATTTTTATAAAAAAATAAAGAAAAAATGACCAAAGAAAGGAAAACAAGGATCTGAATGTTATTTGTATCTGCTTAGAATGCAATCTGGTAGACACGCTTATCCTTGAACTGCGAAGTCTGTGTTGCAAGTTTAGGAAGAGTTTGGGGCATTAGAGTCTGTAAAGCTCTAAAGGACTAGAATTAGGTCATTGCTAGATCCAGAACCCAGTTTTAGAAAGAAGACTAGCTAGAAGGGGTAGGTGAAGACACAAGATATGTGATGCATTGAATCAATTAGGCATACCCATTGTCCAGTTTCATGCTAACAATCATCTTGTTTACAATAATTAGCACCATTGTCTCCACATCAGGGGTTAGAAGACTCCATGATCAGGGAGGTGGTTTAATAGAAGTTTTATTACATTTTATGTGTAAAGTCCTGGATTTGTATCATGAGAAAGAAAGAAAGAAAGAAAGAAAGAAAGAAAGAAAGAAAGAAAGAAAGAAAGAAAAGAAAGAAAGAAAGAAAGAAAGAGAGAGAGAGAGAGAGAGAGAGAGAAAGAAAGAAAGAAAGAAAGAAAGAAAGAAAGAAAGAAAGAAAGAAAGAAAGAAAGAAAGAAAGAAAGAAAGAGAGAGAGAAAGAGAGAAAGAAAGAGAGAAAGAAAGAGAGAGAAAGAAAGAAAGAAAGAAAGAAAGAAAGAAAGAAAGAAAGAAAGAAAGAAAGAGAAAGAGAGAAAGAAAGAAAGAAAGAAAGAAAGAAAGAAAGAAAGAAAGAAAGAAAGAAAGAAAGAAAGAAAGAAAGAAAGAAAGAAAAAGAAAGAAAGAGAGAGAAAGAAAGAAAGAAAGAAAGAGAGAAAGAGAAAGAGAGAAAGAAAGAGAGAAAGAAAGAAAGAAAGAAAGAAAGAAAGAAAGAAAGAAAGAAAGAAAGAAAGAAAGAAAGAAAGAAAAAAGAGATAAAGAGGGAGGAAGTGGAGGGCAAGGAAGGGAAAAAGAAAAAAGAAATAAAGAAATAAAGAGGAAGGAAATGGAGGGAAGGGAAGGAAGAAAGAAGAAAAGAAGAAAGAAAGAGAAAGAAAAAGAGGAAAGAAAAGAAGATAAGAGGAGGAAGAGAAGAAGAAAGAAAGAAAGAAAGAAAGAAAGAAAGAAAGAAAGAAAGAAAGAAAGAAAGAGAAAGAAGAAAGAAAAAAGAAAGAGAAAGAAGACAGAGATAAAGAGGGAGGAAGTGGAGGACAAGGAAGATGGGGAGAAAGAAGAAAGAAAGAAAGAAAGAAAGAAAGAAAGAAAGAAAGAAAGAAAGAAAGAAAGAAAGAGAGGAAGGAAATGAAGGGAAGGAAGAAACAAGAAAAGAAAGAAAAGAGAAAAGAAAAGATAAAAAGAGGAGGAAGAGAAGAAGAAAGAAAAATAAAAAGAGGAAAGAAGATAAGAAGAGGAGGAAGAGAAGAAAGAGAAAGAAAGAAGAAAGAAAGAATAAAGAGAAAGAAAAAGAAAGAAAAAACAAAGAAAGAAAGAAGAAAGAAAGAAGAGAAATAAAGAAACAAAGAGAATAGAGATAAAGAGGGAGGAAATAGAGGGGAGGAAAGGGAAGGAAGGAAGAAAAGAAGAAAGAAGGAAAGAAAGAAAGAAAGAAAGAAAGAAAGAAAGAAAGAAAGAAAGAAAGAAAGAACGAAAGAAAGAAAGGAAGGAAGGAAGAAAGAAAGAAAGAAAGAAAGAAAGAAAGAAAGAAAGAAAGAAAGAAAGAAAGAAAGAAAGAAAGAAAGAAAGAAAGAAAGAAAGAAGAAAGAAAGAAAGAAAGAAAGAGATAGAGATAAAGAGGGAGGAAGTGGAGGGGAAGGAAGGAAGGGAGAAAGAAAAAAGAAAGAAAGAAAGAAATAGATAAAGAGGGAGGAAATGGAGGGAAGGGAAGGAAGGGAGAAAGAAAAAAAGAAAGAAAGAAAGAAAGAAAGAAAGAAAGAAAGAAAGAAAGAAAGAAAGAAAGAAAGAAAGAAAGAAAAAGTAGAAGAAAGAAAGAAAGAAAGAAGAAAGAAAGAAAGAAAGAATGAAAGAAAGAAAGAAAGAAAAAAAGAAAAAAAGAAAGAAAGAAAGAAAGAAAGAAAGAAAGAAAGAAAGAAAGAAAGAAAGAAAGAAAGAAAGAAAGAAAGAAAAGAAAGAGAGAAAGAGGGAGGAAATGGAGGGAAGGGAAGGAAGGGAGAAGAAAAGAAGAAAGAAAAAGAAAAAGGAAAGAGAAGAAGATAAGAAGAGGAGGAAGAGAAGAAGAAAGAGAGAAAGAAAGAGAAAAACGAAAGAAAGAGAAAAAAGAAAGAAAGATCAAAGACTTAATACATGTCAACTATTCCAGTCACAAAAAATTTCTGACCTTCACTCTGTCCAGGGCATCATTCAGACCATCCCTACCTTTCCTTTCTTTGAAGCCCTCTTATGATTAGCTAAAAAAAAAAACCCATATCTCTCTTCACAGTTCAAGTCAATCTCTGTAACATTTCATGTCTTTAAGGAGTAAGATTATTTAAGATTTTGGTCAGTTTGTAAGTTTTCTTGTATATTTTCTGCCTTTTTCACAAAATACAAGTTTACAGGGAAAATTATATAACCTCGACTTTCTGGTTATAATATTCCAGAATTCTATGATTTGTTTATGCTCAAAAATGCTTATTGAATGGATTAAAGAGGATAAGCAGAAACAGTGATTATGTCTGTGAAGATAGAAAACTTTTCTAAAAAGAAGCTCGAATCCTTAACCAGTCTTATATTTTGACCAAGGAGTTGACATAGAAGGCCTTGGGATTACTTCTACTATATCAGGGGTCTCAAACGCAATTTACCTGGGAGCAGCAGGAGGCAAAGTCGGGGTGAAGCAGGGCCGCATAAGGGGTTTCACAAAAAAAAGTTCTCAAACGTCATTATTAACAATTTTAATTATTTCTTCTGAACATGAATAGAACATTGAGTGAAGATCATGAACAGTTCTTCTGAACATGGCATCTTTTGCCTATTCCTTGCTGCCAGAGACTTACAGTGCTTCTTCTCACAAATCTGAACCACATTTGGCTTTAGAGAGGAAGCAGTTGAGACCCTCAGTATGGCTTGAAGATGATCATCATTAAGTCTAGACACTTTAACTTATTGAAGTTCAATGTGGAGAATAACTTTTTACACAAATATGTGCTCCCCAAATATGTTGACTTGAACATTCAGGAAAGCTCAGGGAAGCTGGGGAGCAATTCTCTCAAAAATTATCCATGCATATCTGCTTTTCCACTAATCTCCCTGAACTTGGCTTTGAGATCAGAGTTGCATTGCAGGTCAATGAGCTCCATTTGAAGCACAGGAGGGGCATCTTGCACATCAAAGGAAATGAGGGTCCACAAAAATTTGGAAAGTGGCTCTGTGCTTTTTGAAGTCTGCAAATCTGTGATCATATTCCTTCTCTAGCTTAAAAATAGCATCAACATATTTCTCACCACTGAATGGTATGCCTGTATCCACAAGTTCCTTGCATGCTGGGAAATGGCAAAGGTTTGTCTGAGAAAGCTGGGATATCCATCACACAAGTTTTGTGAAGAATGCTCTCACATTGTCATAGGCAGCACTGATAAGCTGCCCTGGGCCTTTTAACATCTTGTTTAGTACATTCAGCTTATGTGTGGTGTCAACAATAAAAGCTAAGTCCGTGAGCCATTTGTGATCACTCAACTCAGAAACAGCATTCCCATCCTTCTCCATGAAGACTTTCACTTCTCTTAACTCAAAAAAATCTTTTTAGGACATTTCCCCTGCTGAGACAATGTACCTCGGTGAAATAGAGCACATCTCCATATTCTGACTCCATTTCCTCTAAAAAAAGCATGGAACCTCCTGTGCTTTAAGCCCCTGGATCTGATTTGGTTGATGCATTTCACAACAACAGACATCACATTGTCACACGCCAGGCATTTACTGGAAAGGGCCTGCTGATGGATAATGCAGTGAAGGGCAATGGCCTTCTCTACACCCTCCTCTTCAAGTTTTTTTGAACAAGTGCCACCAGTTCATTTTCCTCCCTGTCATTGATGGCGCTCCATTGGTAATTATTCCAACAAATCTCTTCCATGGCAAACCTGAATTCTCAATGGCATCACACAGATACCAAAATATCTCATTAGCGGTGGTCTGGCCATGCATTAGAATTATTGTGAGCAGCTCCTCTGTCAATTCAAAATTGCAATCAACACCACGGACATAAATTGTGAGCTGCGCAGTGTCTGTTATATCTGTGCCCTCATCAAGAGCAACTGAGTATGCATCAAAACATTTGCTTTCTCACACAGTTGATGATAAAATATCACTTGATGTGTCCAGGAATGCGCTCTGCCAACAGTGTTTGCAGAAAAACTGATTCTTGCTAAACTGACTTTCTTTTTCTGGACAGTTAATACTTGCAGCCTGTAACATGACATTTTTTTAACAAAACTCTCTTCTTGTGAATGGTTTCCTGCCTTAGCAATCATCTCACTAACCATGTAATAGTTTCGATGAAGCAACATTCCTCTTTGGTTGCTTTCTTGAAGAAATCTTGTTGCCTCATTAGACATGCTTTAAGACTGGCAACCCGCGTTGCTCTTCATTTCCTTGATATTTTGCAATTCCTCAGCATGTTTAGTTGAATAATGGCGTATCAAGTTGTATTCCTTGTTGCATTGCAAATTTTCTCTGAGCAAATAAGACATGTGGGGATGCCCTGTGCTCAAACAAAGAAATCCCTGCATCTCCCACTTTTCCTGAAATTGTCTGTGCTCGTCATCAATCTTTCTCTTCACTGCAGGCTTTGATGAAGTCATGATGAAGGTATGACAAAATCTAATTCTGTAATAAACTCCTCTCCTGTAGACGTCTGATAATGTAAGGGACAGCGGTCACGAGCAGCGGAAATGACTTCTGCACTAGGTGCAAAGTATTCGCAATTATTCACTTACTGAATATTTGCAATAAAAAATCGCATTAGTAAGGAAAAATTTGCAAAAATAAATCGCATTAAACATTTGCACACCCCGAATGGAACTGCTTGGGGTATGAGAATGTTTAATGTATTTTTTTCTTACTAATGCGATTTTTTTTTTTTTTGGTTTTTGGGCCACATGCGGCGTTGCTCAGGGGTTACTCCTGGCTGTTTGCTCAGAAATAGCTCCTGGCAGGCACGGGGGACCATATGGGACACAGGGATTTGAACCAACACCTTAGGTCCTGGATCGGCTGCTTGCAAGGCAAATGCCGCTGTGCTGTCTCTCTGGGCCCTACTAATGCAATTTTTATTGCGATTATTTGGTAAGTGAATAATTACAAATAATGCGATATTTGAAGGCCGTCCGTGGGCCACATGTTGTATGGAGGGCTGCAAAAGGCCCCGGGCTGCGAGTTTGAGACCCCTGTACTATATCTATTAAGATGAAAATACTTTTGTGTATGCAGAATGTCCATTTTGTACTCTGCCCTTTTGCATATCCCTACAAAAGATCATTTTTCTCTTAACTCTCTCACCCCCTATCATCATTACTCCACATTTACCCTTTTTAACTTAAGTACTATAGAATCCTAAGTCACAGACCATAGTGGTGCCCTGGAGTTAACACCATCCCAACTATTCCAAAAGGCATAGATGTACATGTATGTCTTTTCAATATTTTATGTGTATTTTCTTTGACGGCTATAACTCTTGCTGAACATTTTCTTATACACTGACGATTTCCCTTTTTTATCTTTTCTTCTCATTGCGAACCGTTCAATAGGGAATTTGGTGAAAGAGTCCCTCAGTTTAATGCTTATGTTTGAACCAAGTCATGGGTGTTGTTGGACGTGTTCTTACGCCCCCATATACTCCAATAATGCACATGGCTTTATTTCTTTTTTGCTTAGGCACTTTAAAATGGGGTAAATCTAATCTACATACAATAAGTTCTTATCTAATAGAGATGGGAACACACAAATCTTGTAGTGCAATGGGACCTTACACCCTGAACATTGAACCTGGCACAGGCCCTCAGAAGGACGGGCATTCTCCATTTACCCCTGATTCTAGGGAAAGACATCCCTACGAAACATCCAAGGTTGTCTATAAACATCACCTGGAGGCAATCCTCTACATGGAAGACCCCCCCGCTACGCGCTGCGCTCTGACACCTACTCCAAAAAGAGACTTCCCTTAACACTGAGAAGACTTAACAACAACAATGACCTGCTTACTGGACTGGGCTTACTGTATTGCCCCTTAATTGTGAGGTGAAACTAGAGGATACTCCACACTAGCCTGATGTATGTAGGGTGTGAAGATTTCAGGATTTTTAATACAGAAACCTGATGCCAACAATAGAGACTGTGTGAAAAATAAAACTGTATTGGCACTATAGACAATGACTTGGATTGAACAAACTAGTTTTCCTGGAGCCTAGAGTTGGTCTTATGCCAGGAAACTTCAGGGGTAGGGTCTCCTTGTATTTACACCAAGGCTTTTCCTTTCTATGTCCCCCATATTTTGGTGGGCCTATGCAAACAATATTTGCCACTCTAACACCGTTTTACTGTGCTCCTTTGACTCTAACCCTTAAAAAAAAACCTCTTAAACTTTTGATGTTAAACCAATATGCATGTGCATGAAAATATAAAAAAATACTATGCCTTCAATGTTTAAGGAGTTATATAAATTTTATGGCTTTAGATTGCTTTGTGTGCTGCTAAGAAATGTTATAATGTACTACAATCTGGGGACTTGTGGACAAAGTAATTGTACATGGGCTCTGCCTTATGTTTCTTAATGTTCTTTGACTGTAAGTTCAATTTTTAGGTGTCATCAAGGGGATTTCTTCTGAGAACTCTGTTTATGGGTGATTGTCCTTCTACTGTAACTTTTCCTTGTCCTTTTTGCATCATTGTTCTCATAATTAAAAATAAAAAATTAAAAGAAAGATGAAAATACTAGGACCTAAAACAAACCAAACAAAACAACCAAATAACTTTCAGCCAACCATTTCCTTCAAAATTCAGAAATAGTGTACATTGTACACTTTTATTTTTTGCAAGAGATTAAGAAAATAAATTGTGGGGCTGGAAAAATAGCACAGCAGTAGAGCATTTGCCTTGCACAAAGCTAACCCAGGATAGACCCTGGTTTCATTCCCAGCATCCCATATGATCCCCCAAGCCTGCCAGGAGCGACCTCTGAGTGCAGAGCCAGAAGTAACCCCTGAGTGCTGCTAGGTGTGACCCTAAAGCCTATACTCCCCAAAAGAAAATAAATTGTATTCATTTCACTAGAAAAGGTTGGTTTCTAATAAAAGTCTTGGTAAGCTATGGAAAAGGCTCTACCTGTAGTTCAAATTGACATCATATGTTTAATATCACAGGCTTATTTAGAAGAAAGGAGAGATTGACACTCTATCTATCCAACTTTTTTTAGACTCTTCCTCGATGAACTAATGAAACCCACAAACGGCAGTCTAAGAACACAGGTCATTCTGCCTCAGCACTTTCCTGACATTTTACTTATTCTTTAATTAAACAACTTGTTTCCTGCATTGTAATTAACTGTACAGCTGTGTGATTTTTCTTTCCTGCTGCACTGTAGCCTCACAGACACAAACCTAAAACAGAGCCAACAGGTGCTGAATGGAAAGACAAATAAATGAATGGAAACAGAAAAGGGCAAAGATGAATGAACCAGTGAAAAGAACTGATGATGGATGGGGAGAGTTGCATACTTTATTAGAACGTTATTTCAATAAAGTGCAGTTAGAGTAGAGAAGGGTCTTCTATAAAAGTGTCATGCACAGCACCCCTTCATTAACAGCAGTGCAAACCACAGTGTCAAAATAGGACAGATAAAGAGGAGAGGGGAAAAAAGTGTGGAGAGAATGCCTGCCTCAGAAGCAGGCAGAAGGATAGGGTAGGTGGGAGGTAAGAGGGCATCAGGGAGGTGAGAGGGAAACTGTTGACATTGGTGGAGGGAAATAAGCACTGGTGAAGGTTGTTATACATTGTATGACTGTAACTCAATCATGAATAACTTTATTAGTGGGAAGAAATCTGTGTTATTAGCAATCTTGTTAGATGGTGTTTGAATAGAACTTTTAAAAAATTATAAATATGAGTTTAAAAATATAAAAAGCAAAGACACACGACCCTTAATTCTCATCTCTTTAGCTTTACATTCTATTATTTTGGGTAACAGATGTTTGTGAAAACACTTTGTTTCAATTTAGAAAAAAGGAAAGTTATTTCAAGATTATAAGGTGAAGTATTCAACTCTATATCTGAAATCCCAGGATCTTTTTTTAAGAGAATTGAATGGGCCAATTGCACCTACAGCTAAAATGGTCACACTTGGAGAGGAGGGATTATAGGGTAGTTTATCTATTGTGTGCTTTTTTTTCCTAGGGACTTTGGAAATTGTACTTGAATCATTAGGTTTATTGGTATTCTTCGGGGTTTTAGTCACAAACTAAATGATATGCAACTGTGACTCTGGGCATAAAACCTTTATATGGTCAACAAATGCTCTCAACCTGCTTGATTTCTCAGGGATCCTGCCCTTTCATTCACACACAAATATTAAGTAGATCTCCCTCAGAGTCCTAAAGAGACACTTTTGGTGCCATACACCTTGCTCAATGTGAAAAAATCTAAAGAGAAGCATTTTCAATGTTAGCACAGAAAATTGTCAAGCTGTTATAAAGGTTTCTTTTTTTAAATAATTTTTTATTTAAACACCTTGATTACAAACATGATTGTGGTTGGGTTTCTGTCATGTAAAGAACAACCCCCATCACCAGTGCAGCATTCCCATCACCAATGTCCCAATTCTCCCTCCTCCCCACCCCACCCCTGCCTGTACTCTACACAAGCTTTCTATTTCCCTCATACATTCTCATTGTTAGGATAGTTCTCAATGTAGTTATTTCTCTAACTAAACTCATCACTCTTTGTGGTGAGCTTCATGAGGTGAGCTGGAACTTCCAGCCCTCTTCTCTTTTGTCTTTAAAAATTATTGTAAAAATTTCTTTTATTTTTCTTAAAATCCATAAATGAGTGAGACCATTCTGTGTCTTTCTCTCTATGTTACAAATTCTAGAACATTGATTCTCATTGTGAAATTCTTTGATTAGCATCATCAAAAACAAAGAAATTACTGTAAATGCAAATTGTGGAGTTCTACTAAATCAGAAACTCTGGAGATAAGCTCAGATTTTTCTTTCCTTTTTTTTAATATTCCATAAAAACATTTTATGTTTATTTTTTACAAATTTAGGCTTAAGAATAAAGCCATAATAATGGAATATTGATAATTTGATACAGGGAAAAACAAAAATAAAATAAAACATTATTTTCTTAATTTCTTTAAATTTCCACTATACAATTCTTAGATAACTCATATATGTATTTTACAACATAACCCTTTATTTTCATGGAGTACTTCTTACTTTTTTTTCTCATTTTGACAATTATCTTAAGAATTAAATATGGGGAGATGGTTTTGAAGTAGGTGCTTATCTACCTGTGGTCATCCCAGGTTTGAACCTTGGTACCTGATATGATGCCTCATGCCCTACTAGGCATGTTCCCTGAGGTTAGAGTCCAAAGTAAGCCCTGATTATCATCAGGTATGGCTCAAAAACAAAACAAAAGAAAAATGTGGTTTTAAGTCTCCTATTTCTGTTGAAATATGAATTTAGACTTGTACATATAATAAACTAATTAGTAACAAAAGAGAATTTGCAGGGGCCGGAGAGATAGCACAGCAGTAGGGCTTTTGCCTTTCAAGCGCCAACCCAGGACTAATGTTTGAATCCTTGCATCCCATATGGTCCCCTTGTGTCTGCCAGGAGCAATTTCTGAGCAGAAAGCCAGGGGTAACCCCCTGAAGCTCAGATTTTTCTGATTCTAGAGAAAGTTTTAGAATTGTCATTCTAAAACATTAGTAGTATCCAAATTAAGGAACTGTTTGGTTTTTTTAAATAGCTTTTTCACCAATCTCCACTTAAGTTTCTCAAATATTTATATTTAAATACTTTTATCATTAGAATTAATATATTTTATTTCATTCTATTCTTATGAAACTATTCTTCTGATTGTATCCTTCATATCTTTATTGCAGATATCTTTATAAAATTTGCAGGCTAGTTATCATGATCTTTATTTCACTGATTAAAAAACTGATTAAGGGGCCGGGCGGTGGCACTGGAGGTAAGGTGCCTGACTTGCCTGCGCTAGCCTTGGACGGACCGTGGTTCGATCCCCCGGTGTCCCATATGGTCCCCCAAGCCAGGAGCAACTTCTGAGTGCATAGCCAGGAGTAACCCTGAGCGTTACCGGGTGTGCCCCAAAACCAAAAAAAAAAAAAAACTGATTAAAATACAAGATTTTATCCAATATTAACTGGTTAGAAAATGAAAGGTACAGGTTCTGGTGTCAAATCCTGGTAAAATTTTAAGTTATTTTACATGAGTTCATTCATCACTTGATCTAAATTCCCCTACACTCTCTAATTTCTTTCCTACATTTTCCTACATTCTTTAAACTCTTCCTTACTTATTTTGTTTGCATCAAACTTTTTGTTGTTATTGGGTTTTTTTGTTTGTTTTATTTTGTTTATTAGTTTTGGTATTTGAATTACACCTAGATGTTCTCAGAGTTATTTCCGGCTCTGCGCTCAGGAATCACTCCTGGTGTGCTCAGGAAACTATATGGAATGCAAAGGAATTAAACTCCAGTTGGCTGTGTACAAAGCAACTTCACTACCCCTGTACTATCTCTCTTCTCCCTGAATTGTCTTTTTTTAAGTAGGTCCGCACTCAGGAAGTATTCAAATGTCCCTGTAGCCACTCCTAGCAATTCTAGGCTCTGTAATATGGGATGGCAGTTCAATGTTGACCTATAGCATACAATGCTCATCTTCAGTTGTGCTCAGGGGTAAATAGGGCAACTCATGGTGGTTATTCAAAGTGTGTGATAAGTGCCAGAGTGATAGTACATAGGGGTAGAGCAATTGCCTTGAATGAGGCCAATTTCAATTTGATCATCACGATTCTACATGGTCGCCAGAGCACCATCAGAAATAACCCCTGGTATTTGCTTGTTATGGCCCCCAAGCAAACAACAACAACAACAACAAATGTGTACTACATAGTACTAGAACCAAAGTCAGGGTCTCACACTTACTAAGGTACTTTACTACTTTGAGCTATATCCACCTCCTTCTATTAAGATTTTGTAAAGGATGTTGTCATAACCATATTATTTAGTGTCCTTATTCCAGAATGTTTCATTCTATTTTCAACCTATATCCTTATGGTAGAACTTAGTTTTCTGCTCTGAAGAAACAAACATTACTTAGATTCAAAACCTCATATAGGTTATTGGTCACCTGGATACATATTTAAAGTGTGTTCTTGATTCAGGAGATTTTGATTGAGCTAAGATTTGGAATAAGTAGCAAAATCCTCAGTGCTGATTTTGGAAACTAAAGTCACTTTTGTCTTATCTTTCCTTGCACTTATCTTTCTTCCTGAGGACACAGTCTCGAACACAGGACCAGGTACTTTCATCTTTATATTCCTATATATGAAGCTTTGTTTGTGGAAAGCAGGGAGTAGAAAAATTAGAAGAAAAAGAAGAGGAGGAATACATCTTTTCCATTGACAACCTGCCTATGCTAATGAAGAGTTGAGAAGATAAAATTCAGTTTAAAATATCTTGACTGATTTCCACTCCAATATGCCAAAACAAACAAACAAAAACCCCAAAAATCATTATGTGCCTTTTTTTTAATAATTCAAACAGAGAGGGCTGTTGAACATTTGACAACCAGATTATAAATTTAAGTCAGTTTTATTTTCCTAATCCCATATCCTGAGTTTATGCATTGTTTTCTCACCATCTCTTGAATTTATGATAGTTTCATTTGCGACAAACCAAAATGTGTATTAAATTTATTTTAATATGGAAAATTGGTAAGGATTTGGTATTTTCAACTTGAGCAGTTTTTTCAAGAATAGTATCAAAAGCCAAGGCTTATGATTAGGAACCTGTGGTGTATGCTGAACAACATTTAGAACATAATAGCCCTTAAGTCCATAAATACAAAATATAAGTACTTTTGGCAGAAGAGACTGTCTAGGCTACTTATAAAATGTAACATGGACATATGGCAGAAATTAGTATTACTATTGTCTGAAGGAAAGAGAGATAGGTGAGTAAAGTACAATCATTTTTACAATCCTTCCTATATAAAGTATGTGTCATGACAGCACAGAAAAAGGATAGACAAGACTTTATTACTGAGAATCTTGAGACCTGTCTATGGAGAATGTACCATTTCTCAGCAGGAGTTACAGACCACTTAATTGAAGGTAGCTGGTGTAGGTGGGGCCAAAAAGGGAGGTGTCAGTTAAAATGTGTTTTTAAAGCTTCAAGCAGGGTCTCAAGCCCGTGGGCTGCAAACGGCCCTTCGTACAACATTTGTGGCCCTGCCCTAGAGGAATTTTGTTTTGTTTTGTTTTGTTTTGTTTTAGTTGTTTGGGTCACACCCCCAATGTTCAAGGCTTACTACTGACTTTGCACTCAAGGATCACCCTGACTTTGCCTCCTGTGGCCCCCAGGTAAATTAAGTTTGTGACCCCTGGAAGGAATAAGTATGGGATTCTCTGGCTCAAAAAAAAAAAACTTCTCAGGCATTTGTATTTTTACATGACCTCTTGGGTTAATACATGTGTCACCTATTTATACATCATCATCTCATCCTTATAGCAGAACATGGGTGAACATATTGGTACCATTCGATATCGCTATTCTTTTGTCCTGGTTTTATTTGTTTGTTTGTTTGTCTGTTTGTGGATTACTTCTAGAGCTGCTCAGGGATCTGGCTACGTGTTCAGGCATTACTCTTCCCGGTGCTCAGGAGACCAAATGAAATAAATACCAAGAAATAAACTGAGGCTGCATATCTGAAGAAAGTGTCTTAACCCTGTACTATCTCTGCAGTCCATTCTCTTATTCTGTTTTCTGATAATAACAATATTCCTCTCCTTCATACATGGCAAAAGTACATAGCTTTTGTAATCAGTTACCTAGTAACTTGTGGACCATGTTTCCTTTTATCCCGTGCCCTTACTCTTATTTTCTATCTCAATAGATCCTATTTGCACTTCAAAACCAAACACAAAATATCACTTAGGAACATTTGCCTCTAAATGCTCCCTTTAATACTTAAATTATTGCTCTACATACTTTATATTTTTTAATTTTTATCTCCTTACCCACTAAATTAATCTTTTCTCATTTTCTTACTTTTCTTATTGTCTTTTGATCCCCCTGAGTGGTATCCAATGGATTATTCAGTACTGGCAAAATAATCCATGTATCCCACATGCAAACATGTGAACAAACCCTTGAAGTTATCTTCTGTTCCAAAATAATCTGTAATTTGCGAGAGATTCAGTGAATGAAATGCATGTGGGAAGACTGTTTATAATCGTAGGGTCACATAGTACCTTGAGAACAGTCAGAAGAGACCCTCATTTAAGCAGTTAGAAATAGTCACCAATAATTGTCAGATGTAACCTTAAAATAATCACAAAAAGTTTGCTCTGCTTACACCAAGTAAGTATATAATCTAGGACCTCACACATGGAAGGCAAACTCTCTACCACTTAACTATGTCTTGTTTGTTGTCTTTTTTTTTTTAATTTTGTGATCTCAATGCCCATAAATGTTCCAGGCATATGTTAGCTACTCAATTAATTTAAAAGACTTAATAGTATCATAAAGAACATATGTTTACAATCATGTGCTGTGAAACAAAGTCATTCTCTGGGGTGGTAGATAGCTTCTTCCTTTACCATTTTAGCTTTAACATGTCAATAGCACAGGTACAGAGATTAACAATGAGGTAACAAAATCCTATTTATAGTTATAGAGACTTCCATCTAGAGCAAAATCTGAAAAATCCTGTTTGACATGTAATCTTGATACTAGGTTTCAATGACCAAACTATTCTGAAAATACAACCACAGGTATCAGTAAAAAACAGTCATAAAATAAAGAATACTTTGAAGTCAAATCAAAACTCCTAAACAAGTTGTTTGGGATCTGGTTGCCCCAGTCTCTGGAGATAAGGTCTAAGTGCAAGTATTCATGGGGAATGATGCTGTGCTTGTTAGGAGACTTAAAGGGATAAGGAGAAGCACAAGATGATTGGACACTCTTACTGAAGATTCTAAACTAGATCTAACTTTTGGTTTTTGGGAGGCAGTGAAAAATCTCAGATTTATCTACAAAGAAGTAGTGTGTTAAGCCTCAGAACTTGTTCAGCAATCTGTAGACACTTGGTTTGTTTCCAGCTTTGGATATTACAAATAAAGCTGCTTTAACAGTTTTGTGTTAGTGTATCCATATGTTTTCATTATCCTAGGTAAATGTTTAGGAGAGCAATCATAACGTTTATCTGTTAATGTTGTATTTAAATTTATCAGAAATTAACTGTTTTCTATGTTTTCTTTTTCTTTCTTTCTTCTGTCCTTCCTTCCCTCTTTCTTCCTTCTTTCCTTCCTTCTCTTTCTTCTTCCTTCTTTCTTCTTTTCTTTCTTTCTTTCCTTCTTTCTTTTCTCTTTCTTCTTTCTTCTTTCTTTCTTCCTTTCTTTCTTTTTTCTTTCTTTCTTCTTCTCTTTCTTTCTTCTTTCTTTTTTCTTTCTTTCTTCTCTTTCTTTCTTTCTTTCTTTCTTTTCTTTCTTTCTTTCTTTCTTTTCTTTCTTTCTTTCTTTCTTTCTTTCTTTTTCTTTCTTTCTTTCTTTCTTTCTTCTTTCTTTCTTTCTTTCTTTCTTTCTTTCTTTCTTTCTTTCTTTCTTTCTTTCTTTCTTTCTTTCTTTCTCTCTTTCTCTCTTTCTTTCTCTCTGTATTTATCCTCCTCCTTCTTCTTGCTTACTTCATTTAACATAATATTTAATATCTTCCAGTTTCATCCTTGTTGCTGTAAATTTAATGTTTGCATAATTTCTTACAACTACACCTATGTAGATTTTTGTTTGTTTGGTTTTTGTTTGTTTGTTTGTTTGTTTGGGGCCACACCTGGTTATGCTCAGGGGTTACTCCTGGCTATGCACTTAGAAATCACTCCTGGCTTGGGGGTCTATATGGGATGCCAGGGATCGAACCGAGGTCCATCCTGGGTCAGCCACATGTAAGGCAAATGCGCTACCACTGTGTTATCGCTCAGGCCCCACAGCTATGTAGTATTCTTGTGTTTATATGTACCACAACTTCATAATCTACTAATCTGTTTTGGACATTTAGGTTGATTCCAAGTCTCATTTATTTTATTGAGTGCTGTAGTAGATAGCAGTATGCTAAGAACTTTTTAAGAAAACTTATAGGAACTTAGGAAATTAAGCAATCATAGTGGAAAAAGGAAAATTAAAGCTTAGGGATCCACAGTAGATCCAAGAATATTGCTGACACATACAATATGTATATCATTATAACACATTTGTTTTGTTGAAACCATTGTGAAGAATTGAAATCTGATTATCACATAATTTATATATGGGCTGCCAAATTGCACACTGGTTGTCACATAACTTAGAGCATGCTTAAAATAGATACCTTATGACCTTAAAAATCACAGTAATTTTGCTTACACTTCTTTTCATTAGGTACTATAAACTTGAAATAAACTAATAATTTAAATCAAAAATAAAAATGTTGCTGAGTTTTGATGAGCTACTGCTAGTACAGTTTTAAATTTAGAACCACCACTAAAGCAAATTATTTGAGCAGGTACATTTGCCAGAAAGATCATGAAAAATCTTGAACCAGGAAATCTGGTTTTATAACTTACTCAGAACCACCGAGTATTATCTCATTGTTTACTATTTTTTAACTGCCAAATTTGAAGAATTTATTCTGCAGCAAGAGATATTAGATATATATTTTTTAGTCCCAAACTATAATTTGTTGAATTATTACTTGAAAACCAGACATTTTACTCAATAGTAATATATTTACTTCTGTGTCACTTACCTGATGGTAAGACCAGCCCATTTCTGTGAGAGGGTCTATGAAAAGTTGCCTGAGGGGTGTAAAGGGATTCAGTAGGGGAGTCATCAGGAGAGGACTGGAGAGAATGAACTGAGGAGGTAGAAATGATAGAAACAGGTTCAAGTGCAGGACAGCTTATGGAGCCTGCTTAAAGGTTTAGCTTAGAAGCCACACATGTTGGCTTCATGTCTTCTGAAATCTGACTTCTGTGGATCATTTCCTTACCACTACCCTGAACCTGTAGACCTGCAGGCAGTAAGGGTTGCAGGCACCTAGTCTGGGCCAGCCGAGGAAGACCTCATCATCATCCATCACCATTCAGGACTCTATAATTAATATGTAATTCAAAACTACTGTATTAGCTAATTTAATTATTTTGTAAAGCTATGAAGAAGGACCATCTTATAAGTGAGATTGAAGACTTGAGAAATTAAGACCCAGTCAAACCCATTGAGTATTATTTCAAAATTTGGATCTCTATTCTACACTACTCTGCCTTTTCGGATATCTGACAATGACTCCTGTATAGCATTACTTTCTCAACAGTGACAATATGGCCTGAAAAAGAATAAAAATGGGACTCAGGAAGATTAATGAAATGTAGACAGTGTAGTGATTTGTGGTCTTCATATCTCTATCTGGTGAATTTTATTCTTCACTACTCAACTTTAAGGAGAAAAAAATGGAATAAATGTGCTTTACTGCAAAAACTGTTTCAGATATCTTCCAAATAATCCACATCTTGAAAATATTTCCCATATACAATGCAATTTATTTTTTAACACTGATAATAATTCTCATATCTAAAATTCAAATTTTACTCTACTAATTTAGCTATAACTACCAATAAATGAAATTCGCTGTTAAGTAGCACTCTTGGTAAGTTCCTGAAGTAAGCTAAAGTCTTTGCAAAGACTTAAGATATAGATGGCCTGTGATCAGTGCCCTTAGGGATAAGGGTTCATTTTGCTGGCAGGAACATTGCCTGTCAGTAACTATGATGAAAAATGAGTTTACATTCTTCATTTCCCTAGTGTCTGACCTTATTATGCCTCAGTAACATGTTTCATTATGCTTGGTAATCTGTGAATTTCTAAAAGTAGATAATTAGTCCAGACAGGGCTCAAAATGAAATGAACATAAGTCTTTCAGGATTTAGAGCAGGTGTCTTAAAGATCTGAAATACAGACCAGGCTCACTGCTGCCCATACTTACGGAGAATTCACTTCCTCATTCTGAATGCTGTTTTAGTGCATTCACCCATTTATGACCCAACTGAACAAGGTCTAGTCTCTTACCCACTCTTCAATCTGAGAAGAGTTGGTCTCAGATGCTGGTGTCAACCTGTCAATCATTCTCTCCTAAGTATATGACTAAGTTAAGTGTTTTAGAATTCTTAGTTGAATGCTAAGAGAGTTTTTGAAGGTTATCAGAACTTTACTTTACCAAACTAGCACTCAAAGAACTGGATAGGGGTAATCATTGCCAAAACCAGTTATCATGCCACCAGTCCACTTGCTCCTCAAGGATGTTTACTTTTTGCAGTTTATCTCTCTGGGCAATGAGCATGAAGGAAAAGAGTTATTTTTCTCTGTAAAGTTCATGTCTTTTTTCTTTACAATCTCCCTCCTCTCCCACCCAACTTCTGTCTGGTTTTAGTTTATTGTCAAAACACGCCCAGCCAAATTACTTGTCTGCAGACATTTTTTGCTGGCCTTAATGTATCCACAAGAGAGCTGCTAATGATTACCCTTCCTGCCCATACTTAGCTCATCCTCAGATGGGAACTGCTCATTATCATTCTCTGACTGCAGCCTGGATAGTCTGGAAACAGTCAGTCGAGATTCTGGGCATGGAGTGAGTACTGGCATTTTCGCTTAGATTGATTCTCTACCAAAAGCAATTTTCAGCTCTGAGGGGTGGGGGCTTTGTGTCTACATTCCAGTCTCTTTGGATCTTAAGCAAGCTAAGTAAGTAGGTGGGTCTTCTGTTCACCAAAAACTTCTTCAAGTTCCACCAACAGAAGCTACATCATTTTCAGAGCATGATACAAAATGAAAACACCAAGAGAACTTGTTCTTAATACAACTAAAGTTGCTTTTTCTTTTCATCCAAAGCTTTCTATTTCAAATTTTTCTTCCTTATTTGTCACTTAGTATGATACTAAGTCATATATGTTATTTACAATGCATTTGTCTTTCTACATTTAAAGTTAGTTCAATTGGAAAACATAAACCTCCAAGTCTGTAGTGGACTGGACTGAACCATTCATTACAATGATCTAATGATCTTCACTCAATTTTTATCTCTCTGAATTCTGTAAGCCGCGGCCTACCAGAATTACATGTTCACTGGTCATTATGAGTGCCACAATTAAATTTGTAGTTTATTATTTATATATTTTATGAAATACCATTATCCATTATTTTATTGGATTAACTTACAAAATAGATATATATTTTTTAATTTTTGGCCTGTAATCAGTGGTGTTCAAGGATTACTCCTGGCTTTGAGTTTAGAAATTACTTCTGGATGGCTCAGGGAACCATATGGTATGCCAGGGATCAAAACCAGGTCAGCCATGAGAAAAGAAAATGCCCTAACCATTGTGCTATTGCTCTAGCCCAACAAAATATAATTTTAAAGGTAAATTTATTAGGAACTTCAAGAAAATAGCAACAGACGTTTTAGTGACAATAGTCATAGTTTTTTATAAAGTTGTTCCCACTTCTCTCTCAACTCTTCTAAACCCAGGTCCTATTTTGTTACCAATGACACAGAAAATAGCTTGAATTAAGGAGCAAAACAAGAACAATAAATGATTAAGTGAATTTAGCCAGATGTTTGACTTTCTATCTGAGAACTTAAAATTAAACAAAGACAAAGAAAGGAACCAGAGATATTGGTCCTAACAAGGAGTACAGAAAAAAATATTGAATGAAAATAATCCTTAAAGATAACACAAGACTGAGAAAGTTCAGTCAGGACCATTGACAGCATTCTGGGGGGGCAGCCAGAAGGCTACTTGGTTTCTATTGCCAGCAGAATGGCAAAGCTAAGCAGCAATGGCCACTGAAACACAGGAACCCACCCACCGCAACAGATAAACAAGGAAGAGATACAGAGTCAAGGATCCTGGCCAGTCACCCAGTAGTCATAACTAGGGATATTGTTTGGCATATGAACACTCTTACTCAGTGAAGCCAGTTTTAATTTTAAACAAATCTCAGCCTTCTGACGATGATCTGGGCAGGGATCCCAAAGGAACTTTATCCACTCACTGGCCTTACACTAGATTGCATATTCTCTGATAAGAATCTCTAATCTTTCGACAAATAAAATTGATGACTTACTCCTGGCATAAAAAGGATGACACTCATAATTATCCAGCAACAAAATGGCAGAAACACACTCTCCAGGGCATTGCGAATGATTGTAATAACAACAAAAATAACTTATGAAAGTTTTCAAAAAGAATTTTGCATAGTATGGTAGTATGATTGAACATCCCAAAGTAAGGAGAGGCTATACTAGCTTGTCACGTTAGCCTTGTCAAAGAGGAATAATTTAAGGTTCATGAATTTTAAAATAACTAGAGGTTTCTAAGTAATGTTGTCCTCTAAACACAGCTTGGTTGCTTTGTGAAGTGAATCTCTTCACTAAATAGAAGTTTCATGTATATTTATTTAAACATTCAAACTTCCATTTGTAATCATCCAAACTGCCATTCATGTCTGCCATGATTATAGAAGGCATGGAATATGAAAGCTATTCACCAAACAAAAATCACGGGGGCCTGAGTGATAGTTTAGCAAGTAGGTTGTTTGCATTCCATTCAGCTGGTCTCGTTTCTATTTCTGAGCATATTCCCCAACCTGTTCCTGAGAGCAGAACAGGAGTAAGCTCAGAGCACAGCCAGGTATGGCCCCCAAGCAAAAAATAACAATAACACATAAGAAAATCACAGTATGATGGTAACAAAATTCCATAGTAATTTTTATTAATAATTTTTATTTTACCAAAGTAGATTACAAATCATTCATTCACAGTAGTATTTTAGGTACATAGTGACATTGAATCAGGGGCATTCCCACCACCAATGTTGTCCTCCCTCCACCCCTGTTCCCAGCATGCATCCCATATCATCCCTTCTTTGCCCCCTGGGCTGCTAGTATAAGTGGTCTAGCTTGTTGTATTGATTCCTTTGCTTAGCAGGTTTCAATGAAAAATGTCCTTTTGGAGTATTTATTGCTTATCACTTTTCATTTGTTTTACTTTTTATAGTAAAAACATAATTTAATGCACAACAGGCCATAAGTTCAGACTTAATTGATCTAAGTTGGGGCTAGGTAAGTTGTCCAGCTGCTATTAATGCAGTTAGATTCTGCTAAGCCTCTAAGTCTATCAGTGTCTTCTTTCAAATATATTTTTCTTGTTTCTTTTAGGGGTCATCCTATTAAACTGGTTTATTATAATTATCATAACTACTGTTTTCTCTTTTGGTGTGGGTTTTGGGTCACACCTGGCAGTGCTCAGGGGTTACTCCTGGCTCCACGCTCAGAAATTGCTCCTGGCAGGCACGGGCGAACATATGGGATGCCGGCATTAGAACCAATGACCTTCTGCATGAAAAGCAAACTCCTTACCTTCATGCTATCTCTCCGGCCCCTGTTTTTTCTCTTTAGATAAATCAAACACATCTTATTGACTTAAAATTTAATGCAATAATAAAAATTATTTAATTTAAAAAAGGTAAAAACTACTCAAAGGTCAAAAAAGCTATTATTTCCATCTACCATTGGCATAATAAGGCTTCTGGGGAATGAAAATTTCCAACACTTCAAACATTCACTTATACAACAGAGTGACTTTCTACAGAATATCCCAGACACAGCCACAAATTCTGGTAAGAAGTCATATGCATATGCATAATACCTCCATTAAGTAACAGTATTGTAAACCACAGTGCCTAAAAGGAAAAAGGGAGAGAAATAGAAACAGAGAAACATACAGAAAGCTTGAGGAAAAATGTCTCCTGTAGAGGCATGCTGCTTGGGCAGGGAAACAGAACATTGGTGGTGGGAAATATGCACTGTTAAAGAGATGAGTGTTAAAATATTATATGACTAAAATTGAATCATGAACCACTTGTAACTTGTATCTCATGGTGATTTAATAAAAAATAAATAAAAGAAGTCAGACAAAGCACACTGAAATAGTAGAACCATTTATAGTTTATTACAGCCCAGCCACTGATGTACTCAGACCTACATGTAAAACATGTTAAATTCAAAATGATTTTCCACTGTTGCTTGAGAATTATCACAGTTTCTCATTTGTTTTGTGCCACACCTTTTACTGTTTGGGGGCTACACTTGGCATATTTGAGGCATGCTATGTGAGGTAGGAAGGGATGAAACATTCATTGCCGGAGATCTAACCTAGAATTTTGTATGCAAAGCATACACTTTGAAGAATATCCACAATTACTTGTCCTGATTTCATTAGAATAAATAAGCAAAGCAACAAGAAAACAGCAGTTGAATAAAAGATTATACATGGATAATTTATCTCCCTTCACTACCATCACTTCTACATTCCTCTCGCTGCCAGTTAGTATCCCTAGTATATCTAATAATACTGAGGAGGCCTGTATGATCTTCCATACTTACTCGATTATTTTCAGACTATGGTTGTTGTAATTTCTTGGTATTATAGACATGATCTTTCATATTTCCTTTACATAACAGGAACATAATTTTATTAATGTAACTAATTGCAATAGTGAACTCTTCCTTTTCCTATTGATCTATGGATAAAAAAGCCCAAGATCAACAGATGGTGATCATAGTCATAAGTTTAATAAAATGCTTTAATTTATTTCTGGTAGAGTGATATATTCCTTGGTAACAAGAGTCTCTAATACAACAGATTCCTGGCAACTTGACAGAAAACACAAATATTCCCAAAGTGTATTACCAAAAGAATATTTTAAAGGAGATATTCCACGCCTACTACTTGGTTTCTTCCCTGTGTATTCTACCTATTGTGGATATGGCAAAATATCAAAATAGATGTAAGCTCTCATAATTTGGTATGCATCATACACAAAACAGTGAACTATATAAAGTAGTGATTGATCCTAGGTCCCCACTTTAGAGATCTGGTACAAAAGATTTAAGGTAAGAGTTAATATTTTTTTTAAAACTATGTCCATATATATTGTTGATACTAAGGTACAGAGACCAAAGTTTGAGATTTTTCTGGAGTATATTTTTCATCTTATAGAACAGGGCTTCTCAGGTTGCATCTCTATGCTGGTGACACTAATGTGCCCTTTAACAGGCCTGTTCCCCCAGGTATATCTACATGACTTCACAACTATGTGCTCACCTCACTCCCCTGTTTTTTTGTTTGTTTGTTTGTTTTTGCAAGGAAGGTATATTAGTGTGGGAGTGTGTTAGAAAAGACCCAGGTGGGGCCGGGTGGTGGCGCTGGAGGTAAGGTGCCTGCCTTACCTGCGCTAGCCTAGGAGACGGACCACGGTTCGATCCCTCGGCGTCCCATATGGTCCCCCAAGCCAGGAGCGACTTCTGAGCGCATAGCCAGGAGTAACCCCTGAGCGTCACCGGGTGTGGCCCAAAAACCAAAAAAAAAAAAAAAAAGAAAAGACCCAGGAATGTAGTAGCAGTGGTGCAGAGTTAGGGCATTTGCCTTACATGCGGCTGACCTAGGACGGACTGCAGTTCAATCCCCTGGTGTCCCATTGGTCCCCTAAGCCAGGAACGATTTCTGAGTGCAGAGTAAGGAGTAACTCCTGAGCATCACTGGGTGTGGTCCAAAACCATAAAAAAAGAAAAGACCCAAAAATAAACCAGAAATTTTATGAACCATAAGTTGGAAGTCCTGATGAAATATAGTAGGTACAGTGATGTTCAGAGGTCCTAAGAGACAGCCTTCAGTACCAAGGTTCAGATAAAAGACATATGGAAATATTTTGAGGTTAATATGCCTCCAAATGTCTCTATTTATCCTTATAACCATTTTCAACTTCTTGGTGGATGTGATGTAGTATAAAAATAAACCAGAATATGTTAATTCTCTGACCAAAGTCCTCCAGTCATCTATTTTACATAGAGAAAGTGCAGAAACTTTCAATAAATTTAATCTCCCAGTTATATATATCAACTGAACCCATCACTCTTTCCTTCAGAGACCATATAGTTACACAGATCCTTTCTCTACTGAAGACAAACTAGGCAACTGGCTCATTAAATATGCCATACACCCTGTTCCAGAGCCTTTTCAGTGACCATTCCTTCATCAAATTCTTTTTTTCTCACTATTCACATTCCTCCTTTAGGTTTTTGCTCAGAATTTTTCTCTCATAATACTTAGATCTTAAAAAAATATTCAATCAGGTGTGAAGTAAAAAGATAAAGGCAAGTAAAGTTTGGAACAGGGGGCCATGGGTCTTAAAGTACATAATTATTTTGGGGGTAATAGTATAATTTTATGTCCATACCACAGAGTTAACAACACTGAAAACATGAGATCCAAACTATAACCACCAAACTTTAAAATGTTCCTATCAATGTAGTGAAGAGTGACTGGGAACACTAGTAGAGGGAAGTTGACACTAGTAGAGAGAAGTTGACACTGGTGATGGGATTCTTATGGAGAATATGTCTAAAATGAAACTCTATAACTGTAACTCATGACTCTTTAAGAAAATTTAAAAAGAAATATGTAAAATTTCTCTTTGTCAACTTTGTTACTGTAGCAGCCAACCACCTGGGATAGAGAGAGAAAGAGATAGAGTGAGAAAGAGAGAGAGAAAGAGAGAGAGAAGCTGCCACCCAGGGTTTCAGAGAAAGGTGGGGCATTGAGGGAGAGAGAGACAGAGAGACAAACAGACAGAGACAGGAAGACAGAGAAGTGAGACAGAGACAGAGAGAAATTCATTGGCCAGAAGTGGCTGGGGGGAGGTTCAATAGAGAAAGATAAAAGGATAGATACAAAGCAGGTAGCATCTCGCTTATGTTTTATCTCTGGCCTCCCCACAATCCGGCAGGTACTGCTCATGTCATTATCCTCAACTCCCACTATTCAAGGGTTATCTTTTAGATTCGGCATGACAAGGGGATGTGTCCAAGGGCATGTTCAAGGGGCGTTTCTATTCCAACTGCCATACATCAACAGATTTCCTCCTTTTATGTTTTATAATTTAGAAAATATTATATGTAGATTTACCCTCAGCTGTTGGTGAAGTTCATTCAAGTGATGGTGTGCTGTAAAAACCAGGGTAGTTGTCAGTTGCATTTCTCTCTCTCTCTCTCTCTCTCTCTCTCTCTCTCTCTCTCTCTCTCTCTCTCCTTTCTCTCTCTCTCTTTTGCTTTTTGCTTTTGGGGCCACATCCTGTGATGCTCAGGGATTACTCCTGGCTATGCGCTCAGAAATCGCTCCTGGGTTCGAGGGACCAAGAACCATCTTAGATCTGCTGCGTGCAAGGCAAATGCCCAACTGCTGTGCTATCTCTCCAGCCCTCTTTTTGACAGTTCATTTAGAAGCTCCAAAGTAACAAAAATTAACTTTGTAACTTTTTTTTATCAAACTATGTCTAGCTAAGAAAGTGAAGAATTGCAATCTTTTAGGGTAAAGAGGTGACAAATTCTTTCTAGATGCTACCTGCTGATAGGGGACAGTTATGGGGTTATTAGTTTTTTACTTTCTATTTATATCTTTCTAATGGCAAATATTCTTATTTAAAATATTTCTTTCTGTTTTATATATCTCTTTTTTCTCTACATAATAAATCCTTTTTGCTCATTTTTCTTCTTCTGTTTCTGTGTTTAAAATCTTTCTTCACTGTATAATGAATCTATTTTTCCATTTTTCTCTATTTCTCTCTATTTTTAAATCATTTCTTCTTAATTCATTTTATTTCTCTTTTCACCATTTATCTTTTCAATTATATTTTTTTAATTCCTTTTATCATAGAATACAGGATTCACTTGACATGCTAACTGTGACATTTTGTAGAATTTACCACAGTAAGTTGCAAAGTTGTCAGGATTCTGCAGGTTACTGCAAGTAGCAAGTCTTCCCTTTGCTTGGCTGCTCTTCAGCTCAAGGGCCCAAGGCTGTCAGTGCCCAGTGCTGCAAGGCTCAGGCTCGCAGAGGCTCGTGGGGCCCAACTGAGGGATTGGGCCTCATGCCCACCCAAGGATGCCAATTTGTAGCAACTGCTTGCCCTGCCAGGAACAGGGAGAGTTAGAGAGGGAAAAAACACCAAGTATCCTTTTTATTCCTCCTTGAGCCTGAGGCCTGCTGTTCACCTGGGATGTGTGTGTGAGGGGGGGGGGGTTGGGAGTGAAGGAGAAAGAGAGAAAGAGAGAGGGAGGGAGAAAGAGAGAGAGAGTCATCAGCCAGAGGTGGTCAAGGTTTCTATAGAGACAGATTAAGGGATAGATACAAAATAGGCATCTTATCACCAATCTTTATCTTTGGTCTCCCGGGAATAGGCAGGCACTGGCCTGGTCACTATCCAACTGTCCAACTGTTTCCTTTTATACCCAGCATGAGCAAGGCTCCCGTGGACACCAGCAGAGCAGGCCCATCTCCACCGGCTCAGCTCTAATAGTTACCACATTGTTTGTTACCTCACTTTACTATTTTTCTATAGAAATAGTCACTTTTAGTGGTAAATAATTCCCTAATCCATAGGGATATTATCTAAGATTCCAGTGGAGTCCTAAAACCAAAGTATTGAATATTTATATATCGTTTTTCCTATGCATGTTTACTTCGGATAAATTTTACTTATTTGTCTCAGAAATAAAAACAACTTTGTGGCATTTTTTTCTCTCAAAAATATTATTTTACTAGTATTATTTCATATATCAGTAGATTACTGAAAGCAAAACAACAAACAATAAAGGAGTAGGGTTATTAATGCTCTAATATACTTATTTATTATATATGTTATTAATGATCTATTCTCCACCTAGTAGGCTCATACACCGTGGACATAGGAATTATCTCAAACTGTGAACCTGGTACACAATCTTTATCATGAATAATCTCAGTAAATATTTGAAAGTTACTGCTGTGACAAAACTGCCAAAAACTGTCAGGAAGTTTAGTATAAAATATTCTGGTTTCATGATTAAACATGCCTGAAGGAAATCTGGTTACTCCACAGTCTAGGATAATAGATATTTCCTTAGCTTCACTGCTAAGGGTGCAACTCAAGATCATATTTCTTATGCGTTCAGATTATGGCTCTCAAGACTTATCCCACTAATGGGAAAAAGTATAAATATATTTCTTCTTCCCATGACATACCAAAAACCTATGAGGAAATTTTATATTACAAGAGAGTCTATGCTGCTTACAATTGCCTTACTGAAAAGAAACCATTGTCTGGCTGGTCTACCAAAGGGCTTTGTCTTCAGCTAGTACTGTGATTTCACTCACAGACTTTAAAGGGGGGCTACTTTAAGATGTATGACTCTCATAAAGCCAACATTACAGCTCTTTTGTAATATATAGACAAAAGTAAGCAATTGCAGAAATATTGGCATTGCTTCTTCTAAGGTTTACATGTTATCAAGGGAGTATGAAGAAAAGAATATTTTACTGTGACTTCAGAACCAGTTGCTAGGGATGGTTTGGGCTTTTAATATTTAGCCAAGGATACACTAAAGACAATTTTTATTTTGTGACTAAGGTGCTCGTTTTGTGCAATGGTCCTGGTTGAGATATCTAAGCCCATCAGACTTTCTGTAATAACTTTGAACCATACAACAAATAATTAAAAGAGTTTTAATCTCCTTTTCCAGGAATTCTTTGCTCTGAAGAGCTCTAAATACCCATAAGGGCAGACCTTGTATTCCTGATCTAATCAAAATATGCAACAATTAATCATATATGTGTCCTGATGATATAGGCAGAAAATATTAAAATAAAATTTAAAATATCTTTTAAAGTTTTTGTTTGTTTGTTTGTTTTTGGTTTGGGGGCTCAATTTGCAGTTGTTTTTTTTTTTTTGAGGAATGTCCATATTGCTTTCCATAATGGCTGGACTAGACAGTATTCCCATTAGCAGTGAATGAGAGTTTCTTTCTCTCCACATCCCTGCCAGCACTGATTTTTCTTGTTCTTTGTAATGTGTTCCAGTCTCTATGGCATGAGATGGTGCCTCATTGTTGTTTTGATTTTCATCTACCTGATGATTGGTGATGTGGAACATTTTTTCATGTGCCTTTGGGCCATTTGTATTTCTTCTTTAAGAAAGCATCTGTTCATTTCTTTTCCCCACTTTTTGATGGGGTTATAATTTTTTTCTTGTTAAGTTATGTCAGTACATAGCAGCAAAATTGTATGGTTTCATTTTTTCTTATAGCTGAATAGCATGCCATTATATTTAAATATCATAGCTGCTTTATTCAATCTTCTATTATTGAACACGGATAGTTTCTAGATTCTGGTGCTTATGAATAGTAATGAAATGATATCCTAATGTTTCTTCTGAGTTGTATTTTTGGATCCATGGTGGAGATGCTCAAAAATAATATTCCTGCATCCTATAAAAATTTTATTCTTTTTTTTTTTTTTTTTTTTTTTTGGTTTTTGAGCCACACCTGGTGATGCTCAAGGGTTACTCCAGGCTATTTGCTTAGAAATCGCTCCCTGGCTTCGGGGGCCATATGGGATGCCAAGGGATCGAACTTCCTTTTGTCCTAGGTTAGCGCAGGCAAGACAGATGCCTTACTGCTTGTGCCACTAGTCTGTCCCCAAAATTTTATTCTTAGTTTTTCTTTTTAGAAGTGTGCCTATTATGTTCCAGAAAGATCGAACTAGTGGTCATTCCCACAAGTGAAGGGCAAAGGTTTCTTTATGTCAAAATCTAAACCAATACTGTTGTTTTTATATTTTGTGATGTGTGCTAATTTTATCAGTGTGATATGATAGCTCATTGCTCTTTTTGCATAATTTTTATTGTGATAAATAATGTAGAGCATTTTTACACATTTCTTGGCCCTTCATGCTGTCTTCTGTGAGGAAATTATTTTTATCTCTTCTCCCCACTTTTTATTATTTCATTTAATTACTATTGTTTACATCATAGTTGGTCACAATATATTTGTTTCTGTAATTATATGTTTCATTTTGCTTTTTTTATTTATATATTCCAACATCAATCCCACTATCAATGTAAAATTTCTTCCACCATTATCCCTGGGTTTCTATCACCTTCAAGCCTGTTCATTGGCAGGCACAAAGTAATTTACTGTATTTTGCTTGTTTACTGCTATGTGGTAATGAAATTATTTTTAAAAACCTACAACAAAAGAAGCATTTATGAAAATTTATGAAAAAAATTGTACCTACAAAGGGGTCATCAAGTCATTGTCGAAAGTTTAATAAGCTTTTTGATGGTAGTTGATCATTCTGTTATTGATTTTGTTTAATCACCTTTGATAGTTTTTATTCTACTTTGACATATAATTTTGTGTGATCCATCTAGGTGACAGTATTGAAAATATTAGAGATTGTGATATGAGGCCATGCAGTTCGTGAATTCCAAGTTCTATGGATGATGTGGCAGCAGCTCTGGTAAATACTTATGGCTATCAGGCCTTCCTGAAATAAAAAAGGGTGGGAGAGGGTGTGTTCACTGAGTTCTACTGATGTTAGTCCAAACACCAACATACCTGGAATTTTTTTATTTTGATACCTCTGCAGAGTACGTGGTGAAGTTGGGTTATAGGTGAAGTAGTGACTGTTGGTTGTGGCTGTAGCTACCAGAGCTTCCAAGGTAGGGACTTGACATGCCTTTCGTCTTGAGAGTGCTCCAGTTTTTAGCAGTGAGGACAATATGTACATGATTTTTCTCAGTTTGGTTTACATCTATTTTGAGAATAAAATGAGTCTATGGAGCTGACCAGGAGTGGCAATGGTGGTGACTGTGGGTTTTGTTACAGCTGCCAGGACTTTCAGAAGTATGAAAACTTAAGTGGTGGGTCCCTGTACTCACTCAAAGTCCTGGTGATGCAGGCCAATTACTGGCACATCCTGAGTATTGGTCAGTTAGGAGTCTGTTGAGTTCACTGGTTAAAGGGATAAATTTTAGTCATTTCTTCTTCCCATTTTTAATGAGATTAGTTTATTTCTCATTAATATTTTCCAATATTCTATATATCTTATTAACCCTTTGTCAAATGGGTAATCAGCAAATATTTCCTCTGTCTCATGTTTATCCAACACATTAATATTTCCCAACCCTTAGACAAAAGATATATTATTTTCTCCCATCAAGTACTAACCAGGCCCGACCCTGCTTAGCTTCTGAGGTCAGACGAGATCGGGCATGTTCAGGGTAGTATGGCCATAAACAATATATTATTTTCAAAAGAAGGATTAGCTTAAAAGTATTTTGAAAATTTGGATTCCTTTCTTTAAGTATACGTTAGGGTAGTAAACAAGTATTCAATAGTCAGCAAGCTATATATATATGTATATATATTGAATAAATATATATACTGAGTGTGTGTTTCAATGAATTCTTTAGTAAAATAGTTATATCCATTTAATTCCTTCAAAATACATTAAATAATCTTACAGTATTGATCTATTCTAGACCTTTGTTATTTTGATCCAGAACACAATTTTCACTCTAATACTTGTTGCAGCTGCCAAAGATTCTGCTCCCCCTCACTCTTCATAACATTGCATTCAATCATCAAATTGAAAATAGGAAAGAACATTTCGATAAAGCAATTCCAGAATCCACTGAGACCAACTTAAAGTATAATACACCAGGGCCGGGAAGGTGGCGCTAGAGGTAAGGTGTCTGCCTTGCAAGTGCTAGCGTAGGACGGACAGCAGTTCAATCCCCTGGTGTCCCATATGGTCCTCCCAAGCCAGAGTCAATTTTTGAGCGCATAGACAGAGCATCAAATTGGTGTGGCCCAAAAACCAAAAAAAAAAAGTATAATACACCAAGCTTTGATCTAGTTTAATTAGGTCTTTTTATACAATATTCAGTCACTTTTAAATGTTCAAAGTAAAAGTATTCCATACCAGTAGGTTGTACTTACAATTTTTGATGTTATGAAACATCATGGAATATACTGTAACACATATTTTAGAATACCTTTTTTTCTTTTTTTTTTTTTTATAAATTTTTTTTAACACCACCCATCACCAGTGCAACATTCCCATCACCAATGTCCCAAGTCTCCCTCCTCCCCACCCGACCCCCGCCTGTACTCTAAACAGGTTCTCAATTTCCCTCATACATTCTCATTATTAGGACAGTTCAAAATGTAGTTATTTATCCAACTAAACTCATCACTCTTTGTGATGAGCTTCCTGAGGTGAGCTGGAACTTCCAGCTCTTTTCTCTTTTGTGTCTGAAAGTTATTATTGCAAGAATGTCTTTCATTTTTCTTAAAACCCATAAATGTGTGAGACCATTCTGCGTTTTTCTCTCTCTCTCTGACTTATTTCACTCAGCATAATAGATTCCGTGTACATCCATGTATAGGAAAATTTCATGACTTCATCTCTCCTGACAGCTGCATAATATTCCATTGTGTAGAATACCTTTTTTCATTGAGCTAGTATAATAAACAGAAATAAACATTGTTTAAATTTTAAGTGATTTTAATTGCTTTTATTTTTTATAATATCTTTATTTAAGCACCATGATTACAAACATGTTAGTAGTAGGGTTAGTAGTAGAACATGCCACTTCACCATTGCAATCTCTCCACCACCAATGCCCTCCAAACTTCCTTCTCCCCCACCCCCATCTATATATCTATATCTATCTATATCTATATCTATATCTATATATTTTTTTTTGGTTTTGGGGCCACACCCGGCGGTGCTCAGGGGTTACTCCTGGCTGTCTGCTCAGAAATAGCTCCTGGCAGGCTCAGGGGACCATATAGGACACCGGGATTTGAACCAACTACCTTTGGTCCTGGATTGGCTGCTTGCAAGGCAAACGCCGCTCTGCTATCTCTACGGGCCCACCCCCGTCTATATTAAGGACAGACATTCTATTTCTCTCACTCACTACCATTGTCATGATAGCCACTTTTTAATTTATTTATTTAAATTTTTATTGTGAACAAAGTAGATTACGAATCCTTCACAGTAATATTTAAGGTACATAGTAACAATAAATCAGGGCATTCCCACCATCTGTGTTGTCGTCCATCCACCCCTGTTCCCAGCATATATCTCATATCTCCCTCCTTTACCCCCTGGACTGCTAGTGTAACTGGTCCTCTCTGTGTGTATAGCTTGTTGTAGATTGGGTATCAATTTTGTTGTCATTGACTTATGGTTTGGTATTTAAGTCTGATCATTTTTTATTTCTACTTAATGTTCATATGACTGCTTGGATACCATCTATTTTCCACTCAACTTATGAGGCAAGACAAAATGATTCAAGTTATGTGGTTCATTTTGAAAAAAAAAAAAGAAAAGACAACAGAATAGGGGAAAAAAACTGGGAGGAGTTTGTCTAGACGCAGTGGTCCTCAAACTATGGCCCACGGGCCACATATTGTATTTGTATCTGTTTTGTTTCTTCATTGCAAAATAAGATATATGCAGTGTGCATAAGAATTCGTTCATAAGTTTTGTTTTTACTATAGTCAGACCCTCCAATGGTCTGAGGGACAGTGAACTGGCCTCCTGTTTAAAAAGTTTGAAGACCCCTGGTAGAGGTTATAAATATCAATTCAAAAAAAGAAAAGAAAGAACTCTTACTCCTTCTGTGAGCCAGGGAGCTTTTGCCAGCATGGGGAATGGCAGGCGCTCATGCCAAAGGCCTACCAAGCTTAGGAAGGTTTTGGGGCTTGGGCCATCCCAGTAGCCTTCCATCTCCTTTCTCCCAAACTCCAGACACATTCCTGGGTGCACACTGGAGGGGGGGCATCGAGGTGAGTGCCAGGAAGGAGTTTAAAGGGGATCTCAGGCTTTCCCCAGCCCCCACCCTGCTCAAGAGGGAGGGTCTGAGTGGAGGCTAGTGAGCTTCCGGGCTTCCAGCTCATTAAGGAACTTTTTCTTCTTCTGTGAGCTGGGGAGCTTTTGCCAGCAGGGATAATGGCAGGCGTCCATGCCAAAGGTCTTTTTACCAAGCTTGGGGGGTGGGGAGCTACGGGGATTGAGCCACCCCAGGAGCCTTCCATCTCCTTCCTCTTGGACTCTAGGGGCATTCCTGGGCATATGCCCAGGGGTCCATCAAGGTGGGTGCCGGGGAAGAGTTTAAAGGGGACCCCAGACTTTCCTTAACCCCCACACAGCTTAAGAGGGGCTGGCTTTGGGAAGTCACAGGCAACTTTTCTTCCCACCCATGTCCATTCTGAAACCACGCTGTCAAATCACAGATCAAAGTGGTGCCTGAATTCAACACCCTCCCCCGACTATTTCTAATGATAGAACAGGGACATGTATATCTCCTTTGAATATCTTAGATGTATTCCCTTAACCACTATAAATCTTATTGAATATCCTCTTATACAGTAACATTTTTTTTTTTTTGTGATCTGCTTAATAAGGAATTCTGGTATAAGAGTTTTTCACTTTAGAATTCATGTGAGAACCAAGTTAAGGGGATTGTTGGACTTGTTCCTTCAGCCCCCAGAGGCACCAATAATACCTTGTGGCATTGTTCCTCTTTTGCATAAACACATTAAAATGGGAAAACATTACAAATGTAAACAAGTTCTTATCTAATAGAGATAGGAACACATATTTTGTAATGCAGTTTGGCCTCATACCCTGAACACTGGCATAACGACTTGGCTCAGACCTCAGAAGAATGGGCAATGCCCATATACCCCTGAACCATTGACCATCTATGGAAACAACCACAATTGTCTATAACACCACCAGGAAGCAAACCTCTACCAGAGAAGTCCCTACCTCTACCCTGGCATTGACGTACTCCAAAGAGTGTTCTTTTAACATCCATATGACTCAGCAACAGCCAACAACCTGCTTGCAGGGCAGGATGCTCCGCATCTAATGGTGAGGTAACTAGAGTACACTCCACATCATCCTGACTCTGATAAGGAAATGCAAAGAAACCAGAACCTTTAACTACAGAAACCTGACACCAACAAATGCCAATGTGCGAAAAAAATTTCACCGGGACCACAGAGAATGACTCTGGGGTTGGACAACCTATTATGCCTGGAACCCAGAGTCAGTCTTGTGCCAGAAAACTTCAGGGATAAGGTCTCCTTGTATTTAGACCAAGGATTTTTTTTCCTTTCCATTTTCCTCATATTTTGCTGGGCCTATGCAAACAACAACTGCCACTGTCACACCATTATTACTGTATTTTTTAACTTATCCTTTTATAAAAACAAAGAGCTTACTAAAAAATCATTCTTTGATTTGATAATTTTTAAAAAATAATTCTTTGAATACTTTGTCCTAAAATTTGTTTGTATAAATTTTAATTTTCAAATATAAATGCATCCTATATTCACTGGAGTGCTTAGTACAATACCAGGAAATGGAAATAATTGATAGACAATGAATAGATCAAGTTTGGTCTGTATACATGATGGAATACTAAGCAGCTATTAAAAAGATGCAATCTTCCAATTACTGTAACTTGGACTAAACTGAAGAATATCATTTTGAGCAAAACAAGTCAAAGATAAACGGAAAAACATCAGTGACCTTATTTTATGTCATATACAGATAAATAAAGCAATGGAATAGATGGTTTATATGATGATCTTTGATCTTCAATTACAAAATGAGATTACCAAATAGGCGTGGGAAGGTTGTAGGGAATTATGAGATAAAATTGAAGTGATATTGGGACATAGGTGGAGAGTTTTGGGCACCTTGGTGATGGTGAAATGAAGTAACTAAGCATAACAATTATGATCGTTGCTACTACTGTTAACAATTAATGTAAACTAAAATCAAAACAGTAAAAAAAAGACATTTAAATATAAAAAAGAAATAAAAAAAGATCAGACTTAAACACCAAATCCAGAGCCAACAACAGAATCAATAACCAATCTACAACAAGCTTGACACAGAGGGGACCACTTATACTAGCAGCCAAGGGGACAAAGGAGGGGGATATGGGATGCACGTTGAGAACAGGGGTGGAGGGAGGACAACACTGATGGTGGAAATGCCCCAGATTCAATGCCACTATGTACCTAAAATATTACTGTGAAAGATTTGTATTTCACTTTGGACACAATAAAATTATTTTTAAAAAAATGAAGAAAGGGAAAAAAGAAAAAAATATACCAAGCAAAACAAAACAAAATGAAAGAAAAACAAAACAAAAAGGCATAAAAACAAAACAAAACACAACAAAAAGCAAAAAACCAAATCCCACAACTACAAGAAAGCATAACAGCAACAAGAACTACAACCAAATAATAATAACCATGAGAACAACAACAACAAAAAAAAGTGTAGCAAGATTTTGGGCTCCTTTTTTTTTTTTTTTTTTTGCATAAGCACTGTAAGTATTGGGGAAATTAGAAAGAAAAATCCCTTGGCCTGGAGATACAGGGTTTCTCCTCCCTTGAAGCATACCATCATGGGAACAACTACAGACTTTATACACACTCGTTTTCACATCCCAAGATCTTTCTATGGTGCCACAAAACTTTCCACTCAGTTGTAGTTGGTAAAATCAGTCCTCTGTAACTAGAGATCTTGGTATTTACACAGGTCATAGAACAAAGCCTAGGATAGTCTTCTTTATGGTTCTAGAAGTTCTGTTGTTGTAATTAGTCTTATTTAATTAGTGATCTTGGTTTTTGCTCAGATCCTAGGACGAAGCTGAGGATGGATTATTTCCTTATGGTTCCAGAAGTTACGGTCAGTTTCAGTTGTCAAAGTCAGACCTCTGGAATTAAAGATCTTGGTTATTGTACAAATTCTAGGCCAAAGTCTAGGCTAGGGTCTTTCTTATTGGTCCCAAGATAAGTTCTGTCCTAATTGTTTTTCCTACTTCTCACAATTTTCACAATCCTTAGGGAAAGGAAAGGGAAGGAATGGAACAACTCAGAAGAAACATAATGTATCAAATATCTGCTTAAACACCTCACAATTGTAGAACTACAGAATAGCCATTCTCAAAACTAAGGACCACTTTTTCTTTCTTATTATATGCACTCAATAATGGTAACCCTTCCTTCTAAATGAGATTAATTCTCAGAGCTGATTGAATAAAAACTGCATTCACAGATGTATATTCAGAGCTAACTTCTCTTTAAAGAATGAAAAAAGGAGCCCTCTTCTTTGGTTTGTACCTCATTGCATTGAATTTGGAATTACAGCAAATGAAAATTAGTCATTTGTGGCTATCTTTACTATAAAAACAAATGAAGCAGTGTTTACATTAAAAAGAAAGGTATAATATTTGAAATTAGTTGATGTAACTAGCTAATTAGATTGTTCACTAAAAAAAAGTAAGACTTGTGTCCCAGGCACTGAGATACTACTTCCACTGTTCCCCAGAATATTTTATAATAACAGTGTAATTTCGTAGTATATTTTGGGGTGAGGGTTCTGCTCAATAAAGTGAAATAATGTATGTACAATTTTTTGTAAACTTAAAAGCACTCTAAAGAAACAATAAACTCTTGATAGAGTGTATTATATATAAAAATAATATAGTATGAATCATCCTATATTATTTGAATTCCAGCCAAAAAAAGACTGAGAATGCTTTATTTAAACTCTGGAGTAATAAATGTGCCACATGGTTCATTGAGTAGTGCTAGGAGTAATCTCCTAGTATAGACCAGGGAGTTGTCTCATAACACTTCCAATATGGCTCCAAAACAAATAAAATGTAATTAATAAAGTGTATCTTTGAGTCCAAATTATATTATCTGAAAGATAACATGAGATCCTTATGTTACATGTGAATGACTTTATTTTATTCCCAGAACTACATGGCATTATTTGGCATTAATGGGTATAATCTCCAAGAATAAAGTATGGATGACGTGAGTATAAGTTCTTAATACCTGAGGTATGAGTATAGGTACTCATACCTCATAATCATACCTGAGTGTGCCTAAAAATATAAAAGAAATAAAATTTACTTATAAACCTGTTATAGCTATACACAAAGAGCACAAATCTTACTTACCCCCCAAAAAAAGAGACTGCCTAGCTGCTTCTTACTTTCACCTACTTAAGGGAGGAAAGCATGGGATTTAAGAGAGAAAGTCAGGGATTTCTCCTACAGAGACCAGTCTGGTCAACTTAAAAAGATCATAAAGGACCTTGTTGAATGCGTTCTCTGCAACTATTGATATGACTATATGATTTCTATCTTTGCTGATATGGTATATTGTGTAGATTGATTTACATATGTTAAACCATTCTTGCATTCTTGGAATGAAACCTACTTGGTCATGGTGTATGTTTTTGAGGCATTGGATCCTATTTGCTAGGATTTTGTTGAGTATATTTATATCTGTGTTCATCAGGGATATTTGTCTGTAGTTTTCTTTTTATTTCTTTTTATAGCTTCTATGTCTGGCTTTGATATCAGGGTAATATTAGTTTCATAAAAACTATTTAGAAGTGTTTCTCTGGGGATGGAACAATGTTGCAACAATAGGTTGTTTGCCTTACACATGGCTGACCCACAAAGAACCCCTGGTATCCCATATGGTCCCCAAGCCAGGAGCTTTTTTTGTACAGTCACATGTTAAAGTTATGGCCAGAATTGCAAAAACGTTTTATTTTTTTGTTCACTTTAAATTTTTTCTTCTTTTAAATTTTATTTAAACACCGTGCTTACAAACAGTACTGTTGTTGGGCTTCAGACCAAAAGAACACCCCCCACTTCAACAGTGCAATATTTCCACCACCAGTCCCCCCCATCTCCTACCTCCCTCACCCACTGCTTGAATTCAAACCAGTCATTCTACTTCTCTCATTCATTAAGATCGTCATGGTAGTTGTTAGAGTATTATTTCCCTAACTGTACTCCCCCAAATTTGAGGTGAGTTTCATATTGTGAGCCAAGCCTTCTGACCCTCATCTCAGAGTATTATCACAACAATGTCTTCAAATTTTCTTAAAACCCATAAATAAGCGAGACTATTCTGTGTGTGTATCTCTCTCTTCCTCAGACTTATTTCACTCAGCATAATAGTTTCATGTACATCATGTATATGGAAATTTCATTACTTCATCTCTCCTGAGAGCTACATAATATTAAATTATATGTACATACCATGGTTTCTTTAGCCATTTATCTGTTGAAGGGCATCTTGGTTGTTTCCAAAATCTGGCTATTGTAAATAGTGCTGCAATAAATATAGGTGTGAAGAAGGGATTTTTATATTGCATATTTATATTCTGAAGGTATATCCCTAGGAGTATTATAGCTTGATCATATGCGAGATAAATTCCCAGGGTTTTTTTTTTTTTGAGGAATCTCCATATTGTTTTTTATAAGAGCTGGACTAGATGGCATTCTCAAGAGCCATGTATGAGAGTTCTTTCTCCCCATATTCCCACCAGCAATTATTGTTCTTATTCTTTGTAATGTATGCTAATCTCTGTGGTGTGAGAAATCACCTCATTGTTGTTTTAATTTGCATCTTCCTAATAATTAGTGATTTGGAATATTTTTTCATGTGCTTTTTGGCCATTTGTATTTCTTCGTTGAGAAATTGTTCATTTCTTCTCATTTTTTTAAATAAAATTAGATGATTTTTTTCTTGTTAAGTTCTGTCAGTTACCTGTATATCTTATATATTAGTTCATTGTCTGATGGGTATTGTGTGAATAGTTTCTCCCATTCTGTGGGTGGCTTTTGTATCCTAGGCACTGTTTCCTTTGAGGTGCAGAAGCTTCTCAGATTAATATAGCCCCATCTATGTATCTCTTTTTCCACTTGTATGAAGAGTGCTGTTTTTGCCTTGAAGATGCCGTTAGTCTTGATGTCATGGAATGTTTTACTGATGTGTTGTTTAATACACATTGTAGCTTCAGGTCCTTAATCTATTTGGATTTGATCTCTATGCATGGTGTTTGATGGAGGTCGGAGTTAGCTTTTTTGCAAGTGGCTGACTAGTTGTCCCCAACAACACTTGTTGAAGAGGCTTTTTTTGCTCCATTTTGAATTTCTTGCCCTTTTATCAAAGATTAATTGATTGCATGACTGGAAGATATTCTCTGAGTATTCAAGTCTGTTCCACTTATCTGAGTGTTTGTCTTTATTCCAATATAGTGCTTCTTGAATGACTAGAGCTTTGTAATACAATTTAAAATTGGGCAAAATGATACCTCCCATATTTTTCCCCAAGGGTTTCTCTTCGCTATTCATGGGCGTTTATTGTTCTAAATAATTTTCAGGCATGTTTGATACACTATGTTGAAGAATGTCAAGGGTATGCTTAGAAGGATGGCATTAAATCTGTACAATGCTTTGGGTAGTATTGCTACTTTAATGATGTTAATCCTGCCAATCCATGAGCAGAGTGTCTCCATTTTTTGTTTCCTATTTTATTTCTTAAAACAGTGTTTTGTAGTTATTTTTGTATAAGACCTTCATGTCTTTAGTTAAGTTGATTCCGATATATTTGAGTTTGTGTGATACTAATGAGAATGGGGTTGTTTTTTTTCTTCTCTGTCGTATTGGTGTACAAGAAGGCCATTAAATTTTGAGTGTTAATTTTGTGGCCTGCCACTTTGCTATATTAACTACTGTTTCTAGAAGCTTTGTAGTAGAGTCTTTAGGATTTTCTAGATATATTATTATGTTATTTGCAAACAGTGAGAGCTTGACTTCTTCCTTTCCTATCTGGATGTCCTTGATATCTTTTTCTTGCCTAATCAGTATGGCAAGAACTTCCAACACTATGTTGAATAGAACTAATGAGAGAGGGTAGCCTTGTTTTATAACAGATTTTAGAGTAAAGGCTTTTAATTTATCATCATTAAGAATAATATTTGCTTTTAACTTGTGGTAAAATGCCTTGACTTTATTGAGAAAAGTTTCTTTCATTCCTATCCTCACATTCCTGGATGAATCCTACTTGGTTGTGGTGTATGGTCTTCTTGATGCGGCATTGGATCCTATTTGCCAGAATTTTGTTGAGTATCTTTGCATCTGTGTTCATCAAGAATATTGGTCTGTAATTTTCTTTTCTTGCAACATCTCTTTCTACTTTTGGGCTCAGGTGATGTAAGGTTTATAAAAACTATTTGAGCGTGTTCCTGATTTTTCAATTTTATGAAAGAGCCTGAAAAGTTTTGGTAGTAGTTAGTCTAGAAAGGTTTGAAAGATTTCATTAGTAAATTCATCTGTGCCTGGGTTTTTGGTTTTGGGAAGACTTTTGATTACACTTTTAGTTTCCTCAGTAGTGAGGGGTCTATTTACATATGCTAGATCATCCTGGTTTAACTGTAGACAGTGTAGGAGTCCAAGAATTTATCTATTTCTTCCAGGTTCTCGTGTTTCATGGTATAGAGTTTCTCAAAGTAGTCCCTCATTACCTTTTGAATCACTGATTCAAAAGTGATCTCACCCTTTTCATTTCTAATCTGATTTTTGAAGTGTTTCTCTCTTTGTTTCTTTGTGAGTTTTGCTCGTGGTTTATCCATTTTGTTTATTTTTTTAAAGAAGAAGCTTTCTTCCATTTCTCTTTTCAGAGCTAGTATATCCTTGTTTGGTTTCAGCTTGGTTGACCTATCAAGGGGTGACTGGGCAGTGTTGAGGCCTTCTACTATATTTGAATTACTAGTGATAGCTTCTTTCAGATGTGTCAAAAATACAGTAAATATTTTGCTGGTTCCTTATTGGGTGCATATATGTTCAGTAGTATTATATCTTCCTGCTCTACATATCCTTTGATTAGTATGAAATGACCACTTTGTCTCATAACTTTTCTGAGTCTAAAGTTTGTGTCATCTGATATTAATATGACCACTCTAGCTTTTATAAGGGGGTTGTTTTCTTGGATGCTTTTCCAGCCTTTTACTTTGAGTTTATATTTGTTCTGACTATTATGTGTTTTTGTTAGGCAGTAGAATGTTGGCTTCAGGGTTTAGATCCATTTTACCACTCTGTGCCTCTTAACTAGTGCATTTAGTCCATTGATGTTGAGAGAGATTATTTGATGGCATCTTTGAGTAGAAGTTTGTTGTTTCTGTTCATCTGTCTTGTCTTAGAGAAGGCCTTTCAGCTTTTCTTTTAAGAATGGTTTGAGTCTGTAAAGTTTCTGAGCTGCTGTTTATTTTTGATGCTATGTATACTTCCTTCAAATATGAAAGCGAGTCTGTCTGGTTGCCGAATTTTAGTATTCATTGAGTTTTGCCACTAAATCTCACCACTGCCTTTTGACCTTGAGGATTTCTTATAACAGGTCTGATGCAAATTTTAAGGATGCTCTTTAAATGTAATTTACTTTTTTTTTTATCTTGCTGCTTTCAGTAATCTTTCCCTATCTGTGCGATTTGTAGTTATGACTAGCATATGTCTTGGGGTGCTTTCCTTCAGGTTTCTTTCAGTTGGTACTCTTCAGGCATTTGGTTGAATGCTCTCTTTCGCTCTGGGAGTTTCTCTATATTGATTTCCTTGACTACTGATTCTACCTGGGAATTTTCTCCTGGGTCTCTCTGGGACTCCAATAATTCTTATGTTGTTTCTGGTGAACTTGTCAAGAATTTCTATTTTCACCTGTTCACATTCTTTGAGTTTTTTTCCCATTGTTTAATTCTTTGCTTTAAGGTTCTTTTCCAGTCTCTTCTGTTCTATGGAGTTGCTCTGAATCTCATCTTCTAACTTGCTGATTTTATCCTCAGCTGCTGTTGGAGAGGCTTTTCATTGAGTTTTTAATTCTATCTACTGACATTTTCAGTTCTATTGTTTCACTTTGGAGTTTCCTGATATTTTTTCTTTATTCTCTTGAGCTTGTTCTATTCTTTCTTTGAATTCTATGAGCATCCTCCATTTTACTACTCTAAACTCCTTGTCTGAGAGGCTAGCTATGTGGTTGGTACTTTCTGTGTTATCAGAGCTGCCATCTTCATTCTCTATGCATGCTGTTGTCCTGCGATATTTCCCCATTGACATGCTTATACTGTGCTTTTACTGCATCTCATGTTGGGTTCATGGGCTCGGACATGTGTGCAGCCTAGTAGCAAAGCAGAACAGTCACATTCCTCCTGCTTCTACATTTTCTGCTTGGTGAACCTTGATGGATTAAGTTCACTGGAGTCTTCCTTAGCAGCCTCCCAAAGGGATCAGGAAGCCAATAATGGAGGAATCCAAAGCCTTTTTAAACGCACCAGACAGGAGCCTGGTACTACCTTGTGGACTGGGGCCACCTACCTGGCCAGCGAACTTTGATGGGGTTAAGTTCTCTGGGGTACTTAGCAGCCTCTCACAGGAATCAGTAGCCTTCAGGAGTGAGGTTTTCCTATTTTTTAGGCCAAAGATTTCTCCTTCCAATTTCTCCTGTGCCTATGAAAACAACAACTGCCACACACACACACACACACACACACACACACACACACACACACACACACACATCTTTCTTTTCTTCTAGTCTATCTACTATCTGAAAAAATCAAAAGAGCATAGTAAAACTTCAGTTATCGTATTAATGACTATTAGTGATACAATAATTGTCACACATAGAACTGCTTGAGCTAGAGCAGAGGCACAGCTATAAGCCGTTTGCCTTGCATGCGGTTGACCTAGGATGGACTATGGTTCGATCCCCCAGTGTCCCAAATGGCCCCCTGAGCCAGGAGTGATTTCTGAGTGCATAGCCAGTAGTAAACCCTGAGCGTCACAAGTGTGACCCAAAAACCAACCAACCAAAGAAACAAACAAAACCACCCGAATATATCTGCTAATGAATTTTTCTTTTCCCAATTTTTTAATTTTTATTTTAGATTTCCTATCTTCTTTATATTTTTGATAACTTTGCTTTCTGTCATCCTAAAACAAATGTATTATGATCATTTATGCCAACTATGATGTATTTTCTTTTAATAAATTTATTTAAAAATTTGAGTTAATTCGTCCATGACTCAATCTAAGCACTGAAATAATTTTTAAGCTCCCCTGTAGATCTGATTTATAAACTAGATTGACAATTGTTAATATATAGTTTAGCTTCTTACCCCTGAAATAAGGATTAACATTATAGATATCTTGTAAATAAAGAATCTCAGGCTTAATCCCGAACATACTGCGTGAAAACTACACTGCAATACAATACTCAAGTGATTTTTTTATATTTAATGTTTGAGAAGTGTGGGGCTAAATAACACACTCTTGGATCGCAGGACTTGACTCAGATTGAGAAGTGGTTGATTTTAAAGTTCAATTTCTTCTATTTGGCATCCATTCTTCAACTATTAATATATTAGAAAGTACTTTTTACTTAAGTATCTTCAGAGGACCCTCTTTTAAAAGTTTAGTCAAAATATTTAAAAGTTTTAAAAGTTATGTGACAATTTGCCTATTACTCTCTATTTACTAGATAAGAAAACTGAAGCACAGAAAATATGTATTCCTGACAAAGGCACCAACATAAGGCATATAAAGCAAAGACTGAAAATAAGTTATCAGGATTTAAACCATATTTTCTGTAAAATCATATATGAGTCAGTGATGTGTTTTCTTTGAAAAGTGTTTTTATAACTTTCAAATTGTTTTCCAATAACCCTGGCTGACTTACAATATATTCTCCTTTTTAGAATTTTTAACAACATTGTTCCATCTCATGCTGGGCTGCAGAAAAAGCTATTCTGGGAAAATTGAAGTATGAAATATTCTTTGCTACAAATCATAGCTGCTTGCTTATAAGAACACTGGCTGACAACCCTCTCACCAACAGGATATTCCAGAAATAACATTCCATCTGTAAGGCATTGCCAGGATGGTGCCAATGAATTGTGAAAAGTAGCATCCAGAAATACTGGAGATCTGATGGAAGACAATATGAATACAGGTGTTTCAAAGCAGTCCCCCATGCACCGGTGTGGAGTCATATCAGCTGACCCAAGAAAAAACAAATAGGATAAAAGATAATCTGTTAAAACCTGGTCATAAATCCCACAGGACAATGCCACATTGTCATGCTGTCACTCATAACATTTCTCTGCTTATAGTATTGGTACATGTGTGGTTTGGAGAAGTTACAAGATAAACAGAGAAGAGTACAGTGGTGTGCAGAAGTACTTGTTAAGCCTTGCTTAGACCATTATAACTAGTTGAGGCATAAAGGTTCAAAGCTTTATTTTTTTCTCCCTTTAGAATTATGTCAGCTTTAATTTAAAACTAGTAGCATCTCCTGTGGTCTGACTTTAGATGGACGAGAGATTACTTCTACTTCTCTTAGTCCTTGACTCACAGTAAAGAATGACATTTAAAATCAGAACTTCCAGGAGAGTATTGGTATTTACAGAAGCATATAATAGCATATTATA
Source organism: Suncus etruscus (assembly GCF_024139225.1). Lineage (NCBI taxonomy): Eukaryota > Metazoa > Chordata > Mammalia > Eulipotyphla > Soricidae > Suncus > Suncus etruscus. The sequence continues at coordinate 93,508,504 of NC_064854.1, forward strand.
ATTGTATATAGGTTGAATTGATAAGAAAGCAGATCTAACTGGTCATCAGGTATCCTCTTACCCTGGCATCTGTACCTGCTGTATACCTAAAACATTAAATACATTTGACATTTTGAAGAACAATTGCTTCAATCATTTTTGGATGAAACAAATTGCCATGATGCTAAAAAGTTCATGTAGTTATAGACGTTAAAGAAGTTTCTATGACCAGAGACTAGGCAGCATAACAAGATGTCAGTTCATGAATGAGTCATCTGGGAAAATCTCCTGTCCAGTCACATCCTTCTAATGGATGCAGATGGGGGACACTAGGCCTGGCTGCTAAGCTAAGCTACTCTTGAATTCTTGCAATAACCTCTATTCGATTCGAGGTGTTTATTTTAAGTATTTTTGTCTTGAGTAATTTGTTGTATATTCTATAATAGTGTCCCATTATTTGTGGTTTTGCTTTAAGTACTTTGTTACCTATCTTCCAATGATCCAAACACCTAACATATTAGTGTTATTGTGTGTGAGAACACATTGTGAAACTTTTATTACTGTATAATCATATAATTTTCCTATTTTATTATTGTTTATTATTTTCTATACTTATGTTATAAATTAAAATGTGTATAGGCATGATACAAAGGAAAAAATAACATATATTGGGTCTGGTACCAAGTGTGGCTTCAGACTTCCACTGGGAATCTTAGAACGTATAGCGATTTTAGTAATATACAAAAGGTGCTATGATAGTTCTAAAATGTCAAAGTAAAGAATTAGCTTTTGGTCAAGATTTATGATTGATTTTTTAATCAACAAGTGCCCTATCAGGATGTCTAACTTCTAACCAATATACTTTTGTTTTATTAGTCTTCTACTAATTTACTGCCAATATTTTTCCCAAGAACTTTTGTGCTATTTATATATTTTAACTAGTTTACTCATTCTCCAAAATCTTTAGAGGAGGATCATATTTGCTGACTAGCACTCACATCAAAACACACTTCAGAGATGCTTCGTATGGATACCAAGAAAGATCGTGTTTCCCCTGTGAAACCTTGGTCCAGAAAAAATGAATATTACTACTGACCTACATTTATGGAGTTTTGATGGGTTTTCTTTATACAGAGACCCTTTGCCTAGCTCAGGGGTGGCGAACACGTGGCTCTCCCGGGCTCCTGGCCAAAATGAAAGCGGTTCTTTGCCTCTTATTATTTTGTATACTGTGGCTCTTTGCCAAGTTTGGATTTTGTTATGCTGCTTCTGAGGAGGGACCTCTGAGGAGAGATCTTCGAGCACGTAGTCCCGCCCCCAGGCTGCGTCATCCCATCGGAAACAACTGCACTGGCCAGGGAGTTGGGGGACCTGTGTGTTACATGTTGGGTCACATCTTGCCATTAGTTCTTAGTGTGGAGGACGCAGCACACCCTCACCATCACTGCAGGATTTTTTACCCTCACTCAAAATGGCAAAATGCAATATGTGTTTCATATATTATTGTTAAAAATTATATGCTTTTGTGTGAGTGTTTGTCCGTTTTGGCAGGTCACTGTGTAGTGTGGCTCTCTGACTCTCACAGTTTAAAATTTTGGCTCTTTGTGTCGAACTTGTTCACCACCCCTGGCCTAGCTAGTCTTATATGAACACTCTGCTCACTGACCATTACAGAGACCTCACACCCAGCTAAATTTGGACTAGTATCCTGCTTGCTAATGGAAGATTTTGGCTTCCATCAATACTCACTTGCCTTATGGCAGAAACTCACTGAAACACCCTCTATCATGTTTTGTCATTTAGGCCATAAAGAGCAGAAGTAATTCTGCTAAGTGGGAGTCTGCATTTTGCCTCCATATCTTGTGTAAAATGAAGGTCATTAAGGTGCAATCCAGGCATAGGCTTTATATAGGTAATCCTGAGCTAAGGGTCCTTAACATTCTGAAAGGGGATTAGCCAGATCTGAGAGTCATTTGTAATACTCCCTCAAGGGTACAACAGAGATCCCCTGGAAAAGGAGGAGAAGTCTGCCAACTTGGCTAGCTGGCTGGCCATCTCTCCACCTCACTGTTACTGTTGTAGTTCGTCTATGTTCCTTTATTATTCTCAATCCCATTACCACCAGGCATTTATTTGGAGATCCTTCCAACCGCCTAAGCCTCATTGAACTTTAAGAGCTACAAGGTTCTTTACTTTCTGGAGAACCTCCGTTCTCTTCTCTTGCCTCTTTCATCAAAGCTATAGCTGCCTGAGTGCCTTAGAGGGAATTGGGGACCCTTCAGAGAAAGTTCAGTGTCATAACTCAGTTGTAAAAATTGTTAGAAAAAAAGCCTGGTCAAGAAGGTGGAGGGACACTCCAAATCAAGATTTCAGGGGAAATTTAAGCTTAGGTTTTGATTTTCCTCATAAACTGCATTTTTTCAGTTTATAAATCATTGTCATTATTGAATATTGCTCAAAATAACTCTTAAGTCCATTTGACAAGTGGTAAAACTGAAATTTGCCAATAAGAAGAAAAATGACATGGCTCATCAGTGACACTCTACTCAACCAAAATTTCAGTAGACTTTTCACTTGAGGAAGATTTAGTCATACAATTTAATAGTCACACTATGAATAATTTTGACTTGAAAATACTTTTATGACAAATAAAGGAAAAATGTTTTTGTTTGTTTTATTGTTTTGGGGCCACACCCAGTGAGGTTCAGAAGTTACTCCTGGCTGTGAGCTCAGAAATCAATCCTGGCTTGGGGGATTATATGGGTTACCAGGGGGATCAAACCATGATCCGTCCTAGGCTAGTACCAGCAAGGCAGATGCCTTACCACTTGTACCACCACTGCAGCCTCATAAAGTAAAAATGTGAGGAAGGGAGGTATTTATGGTCAGGGCCTTGGCACCCAAGTCTGTTCCTGATAAACTAATCTCTAAAACACATTAGCAAATAAGTGTGCCAGATAAATTAACATGTGATGGCCCACATCACAAGAGGAAGCTTCACTGGATTCCTGTAGCCTTTTTATAGACTTTCATACAGACTAACATTCTACAGTTAGTTAAATCTAGTTTTCAAAATTAAAGGGTTTGATTATGAAAATCATTCCATGGCAGTTGCAGGCTAACTAACCTTATTTTAATCATTGAGTCCCGTGTTCTTTTTTCAGTTATTTGTTTTTATGTTTGTGCTCAGGGATAACATTTGGTGTTTCTCTGGAAATCATTCTCAATGCCATGGGGTCAAACTTGTGTAGTCGGAGAGCCAGGCATGCACCCTACAGCTGTACTTTCTCTTCATTATTTGACTTTAAGATCCAAAAGTATTATTTATTAATTTTATTTGATATTTATTGAGATTTATTTGATATTTGTTGAATCTTATGAAATAAAATTTTATTTTGATTTGGTGAAATCGCCATACACTAGACGAGCATAGTTTTGGTTCTATGATCAGAGATCATAAAATGTCTAGAAACCATATGTCTAGAATGTCTAGAAAGTAGTGCTGGGAAACCAGTTAAGATCAGCACCTCTGGGCCTGGAGAGATAGCACAGAGGCATTTGCCTTGCAAGCAGCCAATCCAGGACCAAAGGTGGTTGGTTCGAATCCCGGTGTCCCATATGGTCCCCCGTGCCTACCAGGAGCTATTTCTGAGCAGACAGCCAGGAGTAACCCCTGAGCACCACCGGGTGTGACCCAAAAATTAAAAAAAAAAGATTAGCACCTCCAAGACAATCATCTTAACAACTATACTATCACTCTGGCACCCCAAGGTAGGTATATTTTAGATAGATACATTCATTCTTTTAAAGGAATCAATTCTATGAACTTACATAAAATACATAATTTTTATCACTACCTAACAGTTCTATCACATCTCAAATTACTTAATGCTGTTTTATAATTAACCCTGTCATTCACTGGGCCTATCCTTTTGCCTTTACTTAAATTTTATGAAAAAATGGAACTCTACTAAAGCCTTTTGAGCTGGTCTTCTTTCCTCTAGAATAATGCTTTGTAGACTACCATGCTGTTATTTGGGCCAATACTTTGTTTCTTTTTATAGGTGAATAATAAAATATTTGCTCAGATTTTTCTGTGAACATGTTATAACTACACTTATCTATCAAAATATGATTTTGGTCATTATGTGGTTAATATATGTTTAACTTTATAGGAAAAGTCAAATATTTTTTAGAGTCTCTGTATTATTGTTGGATTCTTTCTTCTTCGTTTGTCTTTCGTGTTGTTGTTATTGTTAGACCATACCCAGAAATGCTCAGGAATTACTAATGAAAAGTTTGGGGGACAATATGGGATGTCCAATATCAAATCATGATAGACTGTTTGCAAGACAAGTGCCCTACCCACTTTGGCCCTGCTCTTGCATTATTAAAGCAAAAAATTAGAATCTAGCTGCTCTACAATCTAATAGTGTACTATTTTATTAGTTACTTTCCTTTTTTCCCTTTTTATTAATATCTTTATTTAAATTTTTATTACAAATATGATTATAGTTGGGTTTTAGTCATGTAAAGAACACCCTCCTTCACCAGTGCAACATTCTCATCACCAAAATCCCAAATATCCCTCCTCCTCATTCCACCCCCGCCTGTACTCTAGACAGGCTTTCTACTTCCCTCATTCATTCACATTGTTATGGTAGTTCTCAATGCAGTTATTTCTCTAACTGAACTCATTACTCTTTGTGGTGAGCTCCATGTCGTGAGTTGGACTTTCCAGCCCTCCTCTCTTTGGTCTCTGAGAATTATTGCAAAAATGCCTTTTATTTTTCTTTTTTTTTTTTCTTTTTTTTGGTTTTTGGTTTTTGGGCCACACCCGGCGGTGCTCAGGGGTTACTCCTGGCTGTCTGCTCAGAAATAGCTCTTGGCAGGCACGGGGGACCATATGGGACACCGGGATTTGAACCAACCACCTTTGGTCCTGGATCGGCTGCTTGCAAGGCAAACGGCACTGTGCTATCTCTCCGGGCCCGCCTTTTATTTTTCTTAAAACCCATAGATGAGGGAGACTATTCTGTGTCTATCTCTCTACCTCTGACTTATTTCACTCAGCATAATAGATTCTATGTACATCATGTATAGCCAATTTTTATGACTTCATCTTTCCTGACAGCTGTGTAATATTTCATTGTATATATGCACCACAGTTTCTTTAACCATTCATCTGCTGAAGGGCATCTTGGTTGTTTCCAGAGTCTGGCTATTGTAAATAGTGCTGCAATGAATATAGGTGGGAGGAAGGGATTTTTGTATTGTATTTTTGTGTTTAGTAGTGCGATTTCTTCCTGTTGCACATTTCCCTTGATTAGTATGAAGTATCCATCTTTGTCCTTTACAACTTTTCTTAGTCTAAAGTTTGTGTCGCCTGATACAGCTTTTTTAAGGGTGTTTTTGCTTGGATGATGATCCTCCAGCCTTTGATTTTGAGTCTATGTTTGTTCTGACTGTTCAGGTGTGTTTCCTGTAAGCAGCAGAAGGTTGGATTCATCTTTTTGATCCATTTAGCCACTCTTTGACTCTTAATTGGTGCATTTCAGGAGTGTTTGATTCACTTCTTTAAAGAATGTTATTGGTATCCTTAGAGGGTTTGCATTAAATTTGTACAATGTCCTGGAGTGTATTGTCATTTTAATGATGTTAATCCTCCCAATTCATGAGAAGAGTATATGCCTAAATTTACATGTATTCTCTTTTATTTCTTGAAACAGGGTTTTGTAGATTTCTTTGTATAAGTCCTTCACATCTTTGGTTAAGTTTACTCCAAGGTATTCCAATTTGTGTGACAATAATGTAAATGGGATTATTTTTTGATATCCACTTCTTTTCTATCATTATTGACGTATAAGAAAGCCATTGATTTTTGTGTGTTAATTTTGTAGCCTACCACATTGCTATATGAATTTATTGTTTTTAGAAGATTTTTGGTAGAGTCTTTCTAAATATAGTATCATGTCATCTGCAGAGAGTGAGAGCTTGACTTCTTCCTTTCCTATCGAGATGCTCTTAATATCTTTTTCTTGTCTGATTGGTATGGCAAGAAATTCCAGCACTTTGTTGAGTAGTAGTGGTGAGAGAGGGCATGTACTGGATTTTATAAGGTTTTTAGTTTATCTCCATTGAGAATAATATTTTCCATTATCTTGTGTTAGATTGCCTCTACTATACTGAGAAAAAGTTTCTTCTATTTCCATCTTGATGAGTTTTTATCAAAAATGGGTGTTGGACTTTATAAAATGCTTTCTCTGCATCTATTGATATGATCATATGGTTTTTATATTTGATTTTGTTGATATGGTGTATTATGTTGATTGATTTACATGTGTTAAACAATCCTTGCATTCCTGGAATGAAGCCTACTTGGTCGTGGTGAATAACTTTCTTGATGAGGAATTGGATCCTGTTTACTAAAATTTTGTTGAGGATCGTTGCATCTGTGTTTATCAGGAAAATTGGTCTGTAGTTTTCTTTTTTGAAGTACCTCTGTCTGGTTTTGGTATCAAGGTGATTTTAGCTTTGTAAAAACTGTTTGGGACTTTTCCTGATTCTTCAATTTAATGAAAGAGCCTGAAGAGAATTGGTAGACATTCCTCTTAAAAGGTTTGAAAGAATTCATTAGTGAATTTATTGGGCCTAAGCTTTTGTTTTTGGGAAGACACTTGATGACTATTTTAATTTTCTCATTAGTGATGTGTCTGTTTAGATATGCAAGATCATCCTGGTTTAACCGTGGAAGATTATAAGAGTCCATGAATTTATCCATTTCCTCCAGGTATTCAAGTTGGAGGCATAGAGTTTCTCAAAGTAGTCTCAGATTATCCTTTGAATCTCTGCAGTATCTGTGGTGATCTCCATCTTTTCATTCATAATCTGGTGTAATATAGTTCTCTTTTTCCATTTCTTTGTGAGTTTTGCTAGTGGTTTGTCGATCTTGTTTATTTTTTCAAAGAACCAACTTTTGCTTTCATTAATTTTTCTAATTTTTTTTGGATTTCCATTTCATTGATTTATGCTCTAAACTTTGTTATTTCCTTCTGCCTACCTATTTTTGGTTCCTTTTGTTGGTCATTTTTTCTTTTTTTAGTTTTGGGGTCACACCAGGTAGCACTCAGCAGTTACTTCTGGCTCTAACTCAGAAATCGCTCCTCGAAGCCTCGAGGTACCATATGGGAACCTTCATCCTGCATGCAAGGCAAATGCCCTACCTCCATGCTGTCTCTCCAGCCCCCTTGTTGATTATTTTCTAGTTCTAAAAGCTGTGTCATTAAGCTTTTTATATAGGCCCCTTCTTCCTTTCTTATGTGTGCTTGCAAGGCAATAAATTTTTCTCTTAGTACTCCTTTTGTTGTGTCCCATAAATTCTGAAAATTTGTGTCTTCATTGTCATTTATTCCAGGAATGTTTTGATTTTCTTTCTGATATCATATTTAACCCACTAGTTGTTCAGTAGTGAACTGTTTAGTTTTTAGGTATTAAAGTTTTTCTTCTGTCTTTCTTTGTAGTTCACATCTAATTTCAGTGCCTTGTGGTCAGTGAACGTAGTTTGTACAAGTTTATCCTCTTGACATTATGAGGATCTGTTTCATGGGCCAACATGTGGTCTATCCTGGAGAAGACCCATGTTCATTGAAAAAGAATGTGTATCCAGTTTTCTGGGGATGGAGTGCTCTCTCTCTCTCTCTCTCCATATATATATATATATATATATATATATATATATATATATATATATATATATATATATATATATATATTCTAGTTCACTGTCTTCCATTTATCTTTTTTGAGCTAATATATTCTTGTTGAGTTTCAACCTGGTTGACCTATCCAGGGATGTCAGGGCAGTGTTGAGATCTCCCACTATTATTGTGCTGGTATTGATATCTTCTTTCAGGTTTGTCAAGATTTGTATCTAATATATTGCAGGTCTATCATTGGGTACATATATGTTTAAGAGTGTGATAACTTATTTTACTTATTTTTTGATTAGAACAAAATGACCATCTTTGTCCTTATAAATTTTCTGATTCTAAAGTTTGTTTCATCTGATACTAATATGGCCACTCCAGCTTTTTTAAGGCTGTTGTTTGCTTGGATGATTTTCCTCCAGCCTTTGATTTTGAGTCTCTGCTTGTTTTGATTGTTCAGATGTGTTTCTTGTAGTCAGCAAAATGTTGGATTCATCTTTTTGATCAATTTAGCCACTCTGTATCTTAACAGGTGCATTTAGTCCCTTGATGTTGTGACAGATAATTGTATGGGAGTTAGTGTTATATTTATGTAGAAGTTTATCTTCTACAAATTTATATGTATATATAAATATAAAATATAAATATACATGTATTTATTTCTATATATCTATTTATACTTATGTAGAAGTGTATCTGTTGGTTTTTTTTCCCTTAAAGTAGACCTTTCAGTTTTTTTTTTAGGGCTGGTTTAGAGTCTGTAAAGTTTATGAACTGTTGTTGGTCTTTTTTCCCTTAAAGTAGACCTTTCAGTTTTTCTTTTAGGGCTGGTTTAGAGTCTGTAAAGTTTATGAACTGTTGTTTACCCATGAAGCCATGTATACTTCCTTTAAACCTGAAAGTGAGTCTGGCTGGGTGTAGTATTCTAGGTGAAGCATTCATTTCATTGCGTTTTTTTTTTTTTTTTTTCACTACATCCCACCACTGCCTTCTGGCCTGGAGGACCAGACCTTGTGACAGGTCTGCTGTAAAGCTTAAGGATGCTCCTTCAAATGTAATTTCCCTTTTTGATCTTGTAGCTTTCAGTATTCTAACCCTATCTATGAGATTCATCATAGTGGCTAGGATTTGTCTTGGGGTCTTTTACTTTGGGTCTCTTTTAGCTGGTACTCTTCGGGCATGCAGGACTTGGATGCATCCAGTCTTTAGCTCTGGGAGTTTCTCTTAATGATGTACTTGACTGTTGATTCTTCTTGGGGATTTTTTTTCCCTGAGTTTATGGGACTCCAATAATTCTTATGTTATTTCTGTTCAATTCATCTCTATTTTCATCTGTGTATACTCTTTGAGTATATTTCCATTGACTGATTATTTGCTTAAAGTTCTTCTCCAATCTCTTCTGTATGGAGTGCATCTTATCTTCCAGCTCACTAACTATGTCTTCAACTGCTATTACTCTATTGGACAGGCTTTCCATAGGTTTTTCATTTCTTCTATCGCACTTTTATGTCCCATTATTTAAGTTTGAAGTTTTCTGAATTCTATATTTGTGGTCTGTTCAGATCGATCTATGCTTTCTTTGAGTTTTAAGAACACCCTCCATATTTCTATTCTAAATTCCTTATCTGAGCGGTCAATTAGGTGATTGGTATTTTTTGGGTCATCAGAGCTGTCATCTTCATTCTCTATGCTATTCTATAAGCATTCTTATAATTACTGTATCGAATATTTGTAATGTTTGGGGGAATATTGCCAGTTTTATGATGTGAATGTTCTCAATCCATTAACAAGTATCACTGTCTTTTTCTTATGCCCTCTTTTATTTATTTTAGTAAGATTTGTAGGGTTTATTTGTACATATTTTCACCCTTTTTGAAGTTACCTCTTAAATAGTTAAATTTTCTGAGGCAGAATTGAGTAAACATTTTTGAGAACACTTTTTTAAACAAAAACCTTTCTTATCCATTTAATTTTTTTACATGTAGAAAAGTCATGGATTTTCACGTGTTGATCTGCCACTATATTGTAGTATAACTTTTCTATCAGCATTTTTGTAGAGCCAATCAGGCATTTTGCATGTTTAATTATTTTTATTGAATTCCCATGCAATAAAGTGCTACAAAGTTATTGATTGCTTTCATATAATGTTTCAACACACATCCCTTCACCAGTCTTCATTTCCTGCCAACAATGACCCAAATTCCCCTTCCATTACCTGACCCCAGCTTGCCTTTATGGTAGACATTTTTTTCTTACCCCTTTGTCATTTCTTTTTGTTTTTTTTTGGGGGGGGGCACACTCAGGGGTTACTCCTGGCTACGTGCTCAGAAATTGCCCTTGGCTTGGGGGACCTTATGGGACGCTGGTCCACAGTCTGTCCCAGGCTAGCACTTGCAAGGCAGATACCTTATCTCTAGCACCACCTCTCTGTCCCCCTTCTTTATTTTTTGCCTTTTAGAAAACATAGTTTATCATTTTAATTTCCTCAATAGTGATGGGGATGTTTAGATATGCTACATCATCCATATTCAACCATGGAGACCAAGATTTTATCCATTTCTTCCAGGTTCTTGTGTTTTGTGGCACAGGTTTTCTCAAAGTAATCTCTAATTACCTTTTGAATCTTTGCAGTATCTGTAGTGATCTCCCCATTTTCATTTATTTTTTATTATTTTTTAAACTATAGTAAAATAAAGTTAATATTTTATTTGGATACAAGATTCTCCAGGTAGCTACAAAATCCTGTGGGAATAAAAGGAAAATTTTTGTGTGCTGAGAAGGGTCTTATTTTATTTTAATATCTTTATTTAAGCACCTTGATTACAGACATAATTGTAATTGTGTTTCAGTCATATAAAGAATGCCCACCTTCACCAGTACAACAGTCCCATCACCAATGCCCCAAATCTCCCTCCTCTCCACCCACCCATGCTGTATTTGAGACAGGCTTTCTAAATCTTCATTCATTCACAGTTATTATAGTTGTCAGTGTAGTTATTTCTCTAACTGCACATACCACTCTTTGTGGTGAGATTCATATTGTGAGCTGGACCTTCCAGCCCTTATCTCTAATGTCTCTGAGAATTACTAGATTAATGTCTTTTATTTTTCTTAAAATCCACAGATGAGTGAAACTATTCTGTGTCTATCACAGAATAGTGGCCATTTGTATTTCTTCTTTGAGAAACTGTTCATTTCTTCTCCCCATTTTTGATGGGTTTAGATGTTTATTTCTTCTGACACTTTGTCTCTTAACTGGCTCATTTAGTCATTGACATTGAAAGAGATTATTGTCATGGGATTTGATGTCATCTTTGTGTAAATGTTTGTTGTGTCTGCTGGTCTGTCTTGTTTTAAAGAAGATTTTTCAGTTTATTCTTTAAGGCTGGTTTTTGAGTCTGTAAAGTTTGTGAGCTGCTGTTTATCCGTGCAGCTATGTATACTTCCTTCAAACCTGAAAGTGATTCTGGCTGGTGCAGTATTCTAGGCGAAGCAATCATTTAGTTGAATTTTGTCACTATATCCCACCACTGCCTTCTGACCTTGAGGATTTCTTGTAACAGGTCTGTTTTAAATTTTAAGGATGCTCCTTTGAATGTAATTTTCCTTTTTAATCTTGCTGCTTTCAGTAATCTATCTGTGGGGCCCATCATTGTGACTAGGATGTGTCTTGGGGTGCTTTTCTTCAAGTCTCTTTTAGCTGGTACTCTTCTGGCATGAAGGATTTGGTTGCATGCTTTCTTTTGCTCTAGGAATTTCTCTGTAATGATGTCTTTGTCCATTGATTCTACCTGGGGATTTTCTTCCTGGGTCTCTGGGACTCCAATGATTCTTTTGTTGCTTCTGGTGAACTTGTCAAGGACTTCTATCTTCATCTGCTCACATTCTTTGAGTAATTTTTCAGCTGTTTGTTTGTTTGCTTTAAGGTTATTTTCCAGTCTCTTCTGCTGCGTGGAGTTGCTCTGCATCTCATCTTCCAGCTCAGGATTTTACCCTCAGCTGCTGTTACTCTGTTGGATATATTTTCATTGAGTTTTTCATTTCATCTACTATGTTTTTCAGTCCTGTCATTTCAGTTTGGAGATTTCTGATTTTTTTTCTTTGTATTCTCTTCAACTTGTTTTATTCTTTCTTTGAGTTCTATGAGCATCCTCCATATTACTACTCTAAACTCCTTCTGGGAGGCTAACTATGTGGTTGGTATTTCTGGGCCATCAAAGATGTCATTTTTTTTCTCTATGCATGCTGTTGTCCTACATTGTTTCCCCACTGACATGCTTGTAGTGTGGCTTTTACTGCGTGCCGTGGTGAGGTTCATGGCTAGGAGATGTGTGCAGCCACATAGCACTTCTTTCTGCTTTTCCATTTCCTAGAGAACCTTGATGAGATTAAGTTTGCTAGGGCCTTCCTTAGCAGCCTCCTGTAGTGATCAGGAAGCCAAAAATGAAGGAATTCAGAGGTTTTTTAAAGGTATCAGGCAGGAGTCTGGTACCGGCTTGTGGGCTGGGGCCACTACCTGGTCAGCAAACTTTAATAGGATTAAGTTCGCTGGGGTCTTCCTAAGCAGCCTCATGCAGGGGATCAGAAAGCCCTATTCTTGTTCTTGATGTATCAATATCTGTGGCATGAGATGATGAAAATCACCTCAGGATCAACATAACTAATGAGGTTTTTCCCTAAGAATCAATTTAACTAAAGAGGAGAAAGACCTATAAAATGAACATTATGAAACATTACTTCACAAAATAAACAAAGACATGGAAACACATCACCTATTCATGGATTGGAAGATAAAAATATCAAAGCCTTGAACAGATTCAGTGCAGTCATACTCATGACACCTTTCAAAAATAGATACAACATTTCTGAAATTCATATGGAACAATAACCCCCACCCTCCAAAACAGTAAAGAAATCATTGGGAAAAAAGAAATGAGATACATTACTTTCTCCAACTTCAGATTATACTACAAAGCTGTAATAATTAAGACAGTATGGTATTGAAATTAAGATAGACCCTCTAATCAATGAATTAAATATCCAGGGATAAAACCTTCAGATAAATGATTAGATAATTTATAATATGGATCAAATAATCTATAGATCAGGTAGTCTATAATAATGGATCAAAATATGAAGTGGAACAAGGAACATATTTTTATCATGTGGTGCTGGAAATACTGGTTAACTACATGCAAAAAATGAATTCAGGCTTTTTTCTAATGTCATGCAAAAAGTCAAATCAAATGGGTTAAAGACTTTGATATCAGACCTGAAACCATAAAAAATTTAGTAAGAACTTTCTATAACATTGAAGCTAAATACCTCTTCAAAGATTAAAAAAAAAAAACCCACAGGCCAAATAAATGGAAGCAAAGATAAAAAGTTCAGTACTAAATTAATCTAAGAAGCTTCTGTACCTTAATGATAACAATGACTATGGAATGAAAGAAATTATTTATTAATTACCTCTCTGATAAGCTATCAATATTCTATACATATAAACCACTGATAGAATTTAATAAGAAAAAATGTGGAAAAGAGATAAACAGAAACTTTCTCAAATAAGAAATACAGTTAGTCTATTGTTTATATTCATAAGAATTATTTATTTACTTGGGACTTCTAAATAGTGGTTATTTTGTTTTGTTTTGCCTTTCTGGGAGGTGTTCTCTACAAAGAGATTAGTCCTGGTGGTCTCAGGGGGACAATATATGATGCCAGGAATCAAACCTGTGCGGCCTCATGGAAGAAAATGCCTTACAACTTATAATATTGCTCCAGACCCTCTAAGTGATTATTTTTAATTTATATTATTCATTTAATATTGTTAAGTGGAATTTTTATATAAAACAAATCTCTATGGGCCAGAAACATAGTGCAACTTGTAAGGTGCTTGCTTTACACAATGTAGACCTGGGTTCAAAATATGTGACCACATGTGGTCCCCAAGCACTGCTATGAGTTAAAAGCACAGAGACCGAAGTAAGCTCTGAGTGACATCTACCAAAAATAAGAAAAGGAAGAAAAATTATTTCTATTTTAAAATTTTTTCAGTTCACCATAAAATAGCAGGGTATATACAAAAGTTTTACTTTTAGTTATTAATTTTTAGAATAAGGACTTATTACAATAATCACTTTTAGTGATGACAAATGAGTCTTGAATTTCTTTTTTCTTTTGTATGAAAGCATGTACCTCACCTGCTGTGAGGCTCTTGCAATTTCCACCTTATTATAATTTTTATTAAGAGGTTTCCTGGTTTAAATTATAACTTTGGAACTAGATAGGTAGAAAACTCGCCTGGTTTGATTTAATTAAACCAAGATTTGATTTCCTATACTGCACATGGTCCCTGAATCATGTATATTAAGTACTGCCTGATGTGGCAAAAACAAAGACAACTTTTCAAAAAAAAATTGTGTGTGTGTTTTGTTTTTTGTTTTTGAGTCACACCCAGCAGCAGGAGTTACTCCTGCTCTACATTCAGAAATAGCCCCTGGCAGGCACGGGGGGACCATACGGGATGCCAGGATTCGAACCACTGTCCTTCTCCATGGAAGGCATACTATCTCGCCTTTTCAGCCCCCTTTTCAAAAATTTTTTCAGTTTGTTTTTTGACTTCTGGGCTACAACTATGTTCAGAGGTTAGTCCCTTACTCTTAGTATGCCAAGATTGCTAACATTTACCTTCTTTTTTCCAGTCTCCATAAAACATCCAAAGTTAGGTCTATTCTGAACATTAAACATTTTTATTATATTAAGTTTTTACTTCTGAAATTTGAGAAACCATTACATAATATAATAAAGCCCAAAATATATACCCACATTCAAAGATGTATGAATAATAACAATACTGGGGGGTTACCCTTTTTAATAAATTAAATATTTGGGGGTTTGTGGGAGACAAAGTATAGGGGTTATGGTACTCGCTCATGGCTGATCCAGCTTTGGGCAAGGCAAATGTCCCACCGCTGTGCTATCTCTCAGCCCCTCAAAAATCATTTTCTGCACATAAAACTCAGCATAATGTCTGATGAATAGGAAGGTTTTAATAAATAGTTGGCATTACTGTTTGTATTATAACTAATTAAAAATGATTTAGAATTGAACTATCAAAAGAAATATAATTACCATCACAAAGAGTAAATATTATACAGGAATCATATCATAAAAATAAGTAAATTTTATTAATGAATATAACTAATGGGGTTACCTCAAATCCCTTTCATCTCAAAGATACTTTCATTGGTGTGGAAACTCTACACTCCTTTCAGGAAATAAACCCTCTTGTGTATGCAGCTTAACAATGGATATGCAACTTGTTTCTTTTCCTTTGCACTGCGCTATTTTTCCTTAACACTCACCAGATCTTTTGTGTAGGAGTAAAGGTGTCTGCCAGGAATTGCAAAGTGAGGATTTATCTTGGGTCAATGTGCTTTGGCATTCTTCCCACAGCTGGCAAAATATCCAAACCTGAAAATAGTGACAGTGAAGGCTTAATGATCCACTGATGGAAGCTTTTTAGAAATGTATGTTTTCTATTTATACTAGTAATGGGGTGTTTTCTTCTGTTCCCCATCTTCTGCAGGTGGTCCATGTTATTTAACTTCCAGACACTACCTTCTGCTTTGATTCAGGGAAGTTACTTGTCTTCCCCATACATTTCAAATTACAGAGAACTTTACATTTCCTGTATGTTTTCCCTTCATCCCCACACATTCAAACTCCAGTTGCAAAGTTGCAACAGAATAAAAGATTTACTTGAGTGTAAATGAAAATTTTCACCTTTACATCTATCTATCAAACCTAACCTCAATTTTACCCAGTTAGCTATTTGACTCCAATAAATGGTTACTTCAAAGCCTGAGTTATTGTTGATTTTTATGACCTTTTTAATGATTTAATTTTGATTAATTTTAAATTCCTGCTGTAATTTATGAAGCTTAGGCTAGTCCTGTGAGTCAAAGTCAAAGGAGATGATAAAAAAATGAATTGGAATTTCTAGTTTGGGTGAGACACAGCAAAGAAAATCAGAGCATATATTTCATCTTTGTGATTAGGGAAAAGGTCTTTCTGAAGGAAGTGATTTTTCAAAGCAGTAACTAAGGAACTAAGTGATAAGCAGGCATGTATCTACAATAAATAAAAGATAATACTGAGGCAGGGCTACATGGATAAAAGTATCTTCAGGTTTTTCTGTATGAGTTGAAAACAAAAGAAAGCAAAGACATTGCCATTAAAATAGCAAGGCAGTAATGGCACCACAGATTAATGAAACTCTTGGAAACAAAATAATGGGTGAAACAGACTTGATAGAGTGTGCAAGTACTTGTATAACTTTTTATAAACAAATTTAATAATTTGTTTCCAATTTTATTTCTTAGAGATATAAAGGAAGTTCAGGAATAGAGAATCTAATAAGCAGGGAAATGAAACAAAGTAGAAATCTAAGCAAATAAGATTGATTTATCAAGAACATTACTCTTTGTCTTGCCTTTTATCTTTCTTTGGTTCAAATTTATGCACTCAACTTCTCAAGATTTCTATCTCTATATACCTGTGAATTCAGGCCACAGGGAACTCTAAGCACAAAGTGTGCAATCATTATACAAATATAATTTGAGTTTGGAGCTCTTCACTGATTACTATTCAATTCTGAGACAAACAGGTTGTTCTGAGACAACCCCTGCCTTCAAAGAGCTGACATTTCATCCAAAATTAGATGAATAAATAGGCAATTGCAAACAAATATTGCTCTATGCCTTATTATTTAGTTCATGTTGGGGTATTTAGATACCTAATCCATTGCTTTTGGAATCAATGAATGTTTCCAAAACATGCCTGAAATTTGAAGAATGAATGGCAATTGCTTAGTGACTAGGTAACTGGTATGAGTGAAAAGGAAGCAGTGATTGATAAAGAATGTAACAGGGACAGTCAATTTAATGCACATAATCAGAAGATGAGCCAGTGGTCTTGGAAACATAGAAGAAGAAAATAGATATCTTTACATTGAGATATATTTATGAAGCTAATAGAATATATTTTATGAACTTATCATACTAAGGAAATAAAGTATTGTTAAAATAGTAAAGGATAAATTCACTACAATTAAGTTATGAAATTTGAAGGTAAACCTAGCAAGGACCTTCCTCACGGTTTTATATACATATATATATGTACATATATTATATATATATGTATGTATAAAGATCAAATAGAAAACCAAATTTGTTAGCATTTTAAAAATAAAACCCTAAGAGATAAATGAAATTAGTCATTGAGGAGTAAGACTTAAGAACATATTGATCCTTGTTTTTATTGCAGGCATTTCTGTGTGTTTTTTTTAATGTTTTTGCCTGGTTTTGCATTCTTCCAGAGGTAAATTTTGAACCTAGATCTGGAGATACATCATTTATAGAGAAATAAAAGGAGTACCTCCAAATAAATAGGATAATTATAGAAGGCAAAAAAGTGAAACCAATTAAGATTATATTGTTAAGCAAACTATTATGTGTTTTATTTACTTTTCACCTACAAATTTATTTATTTTTAAATAGTGGAGTTAAATTCCATTCATCAAATTTTATCACCGTACTGTATCTTTTTCTAATATCTTTTTTTAAGCACCATGATTACAAACATGTTTGTAGTTGGGTTTCAGTCATACGAAACTCCCCTTCACTAGAGCAACATTCCCACCACCAATGCCTCCTATTTCCCTCCTTCCCCACACCCTGCCTGTATGTGAGACAAGCATTCTCCTTCTCTCACTTATTAACATTGTCAAGATAGTTGTTAGTGTAGTTATTTCTATAACTGTACTCACTAGTCTTTGTGGTGACCAGAGACATATTAAGAAAACAAAACTATTCACAATCAGATATATATAATAGTATATACCAAACACCTTATATTTATCTCATGTGAGAAGATTCTTTGGTTGCCACATGTGCATATTTCTTTTATATAAAAATAACCAAACAAAAAGTAGCAAATTTAAAATCTTCATCTTGTATTGGCTGAAAAAATATCAAGCCTCATCTATGTGAATGTCCTAAGCACATCCAAGAATAATATCTAATATACTTTTTACTACAACCCTACTATTTTTAAATTTAATTTTATTTGTTTAATTTTATATTTAAATCATTGTGATTTACAAAGTTATTCGTTGTTAAGTTTTAGATATACAATGTTTGAGGGACAATCCCACCACCAGTGTCAACTTCCTTCCACCAATGTATCTCATTGAGAGTATCTCATGCCACCACCTCTTGCAGCAACCTATCAGCATAATTGGCCCTAATAATCCTACTATAGTGAATGTGAGTTTCTCATACAGATAACAAAAATGGAATTTGTAAATCTTGTCAATATTATAAAAACTTTATTCTGAGATAAACATTGTATATAAATATTATCAACTATTGACTAGAAGGGGAGAGCAAGTTGGTGATAAGATTTGTAGTACAAAAAATCATAAAAAATTATTTAAAAAAAGGATTGTGATAATTATGGGAGAATAAAGAGGATCATTTTATTTTGGAATATGTTGAGTTAGAGTTGGTGGAATAATACCAGGTATCAATCTATCAGTATCAATCTATCAGTATCAATGCTGTGAATGAGAACCTTGTGGAAAGCACAGAACTCCTCTGCAGACTGTTTTATTACCATTACCTTTATTTGCATGTATAGCTCATTCTTCCTTTACATCATTCATATTTAAGTTTAAAACTCTCTGACTCAGAAATAATTTCTTATAATATCAACTAGAAGAGTACAGGCTAGTCTTACATTTTGCCACTGACACAGTTCCCATTTAAATATTCCTGGTATTATGAAGGTTATGTTACAAGGAGCCCTGGTAAAGAAAAAAATTAAAATAAAATCAGTCTGAAGAGGTCATAAAACCAATACATTTACATTCCCTAACTGATTTCCCTTAGCCTGTACTTAGCCAAAAGTTAATGGATATGACTTTATATATGGATTATATATAGTCCATGCAGATCAACCCCTCTATTAGAGGTTAAAGTATGGTAAAGTAAAGAAAATATTTCTGGAGTATTGTAGTTGATAGTATTGTAGAAAGGGCCCTAAATTTCTATCTTATTGTATTTATACATTTTCAATTTGATTTTACAGCTCTTACTATGACAAAGTTGAGATTCTCTCCTTATTTCTTAAATCCAAGTTGACTTGACTTGCTTTGATAACTAGAATTTGATCACCATGATGAGCTAATTCCAAACTAAGTTATAAGAACCTCACATAATTATACATACTCACTTGGAATTCTTCCTAACATTTTGAGAACAGTTCTTTTTTAATCACTTGAGAGAGCAAAGATAAACTATTCCATTGGAGATCATTAAAGACTAGTCAGTATCACTACCCCTGTAACAGCAGTTACATAAGGCAAAAAAGGAAATTATTTACGGTTATATTATTAAGCAAACTATTTGGAAAAACAAAGCTATTCACAATAGGGTATATATAAAATAGGCACCAGCTCAAAATGCTGACTCTCAAAATTGAAGAGGAAACTTCATGCCCTAATCCCAGTCCATTGGATAGACAAAAGTCTGAAAGCAAACACTGATGCAAGTAATAATACACACATGCTTAAAGGAATAAAACAGATTCAGGAACTTCACATGCATGCCTTCCACTTTTCAGAAGAAGATAGCTCAGTGGTGGAAAGCCGAAACCACAAGCGTTTTGTCCCTGAGACCCAGGGTCTTTATTAAGAAGCACCAGACCACAGCTTGAAGAAAGGTGGTCTAAGGCACCAACCCAAAGGATGCTTTCAACCAAAGGTGTTTCCAAACAATGAGTAATAAGCATACCCTGAATAGGATGGAACCCAGTTAACCCAACACAAAATCTTATTTTGAATGGATATTAATTGGCTTAAGTGCTGAATTTGAAGAATTGAGTTCCCTTGCATTACTTTTTTATATTGTCTATTGGAAACACTATCTCAATGTTCAGACTGTTTATTAAAATAAATGAATAGTTCCCTTATTTCATTAATCTACATAGTTTTACAACTTTTATTTTAGCAGATGAATATAAATGTGTTGTAACTTTATAAAATATTATTGGTATTTAAAGTTTTATCACATTTTTAATCATTCAAGTCTGTTACCCCAATGTATTTGTTACTTTGGAATTTTTGGATTGTAAGGCTGGTTTAGTCCTCTGTCTATATTTTTTTATTTTACTTTTAGGTCACACAAAATGGAACTGAGTTATGTGAGTGTTCAGAAAATCATTTCCAGTGGTGCTTGATGGACATGGCAGTGTTGAGGACCAAACCTATAGTTCCCATATGCAAAGTATATCCTCTAGTACTTTGAGCTCACTATACTCCTCCCTCTAGTTGAAGGGACTACGATTATTATTAAAATAGATCATTTATATGATGATGAGTATTTATAGATAAAGATAAGAAAATTAGGAGCCGGTGTGGTGGCTCTAGAGCAGGGTTCTCAAACTCAATATTCCTGGGGGCTGCAGGAGGCAAAGTAGGGTTGAGGCAGGGCCACATACGGGATTTCACAAAAAAGAAAAGTCCTCAACCGTCATTATTAACGGTTTTAATTATTTCTTCTGAACATGAATAGAACATTGAGTGAAGATCATGAACATTTCTTCTGAACATGGCATCTTTTGCCTATTCCTTGCTACCAGAGACTTGACAGTGCTTCTCACAAAACTAAACCACATTTGGCTTTAGAGAGGAAAAGTTGAGACCCTCAGTATGGCTTGAAGATGATCATCATTAAGTCTAGACATGCATTTGACTTATTGAAGTTCAATGTGGAGAATAACTTTTCACACAAACATGGGAAGCTGGGGAGCAATTCTCTCAAAAATTGCCCATGCATGTCTGCTTTTCCAATAATCTCCCTAAACTTGGCTTTGAGATCAGAGTTGCATTGCAGGTCAATGAGCTCCATTTGAAGCACAGGAGGGGCATCTTGCACATCAAAGGAAAAAGGGGTCCACAAAAATTTGGAAAGTGGCTCTGTGCTTTTTGAAGTCTGCAAATCTGTGATCAAATTCCTTCTCTAGCTTAAAAATAGCATCAACATATTTCTTACCACTGAATGATATGCCTGCATCCACAAGTTCCTTGCTTGCTGGGAAATGGCAAAGGTTTGTCTGAGAGAGCTGAGATTTCCATCACACAAGCTTTGTGGAGAATGCTCTCACGTTGTCATAGGCAGCACTGACAAGCTGCCCTGGGCCTTGTAACATCTTGTTTAGTACATTCAGCTTATGTGTGATGTCAACAAGAAAAGCTAAGTCCATAAGCCATTTGTGATCACTCAACTCAGAAACAGCATTCCCATCCTTCTCCATGAAGACTTTCACTTCTCTCAACTCAAAAAAATCTTTTCAGGACATTTCCCCTGCTGAGACAATGTACCTCGGTGAAATAGAGCACATCTCCATATTCTGACTCCATTTCCTCTAAAAAAGCACGGAACCTCCTTTGCTTTAAGCCCCTGGATCTGATTTGGTTGATGCATTTCACAACAACAGACATCACATTATCACAGGGCAGGCATTTACTGCAAAGGGCCTGCTGATGGATAATGCAGTGAAGAGCAATGGCCTTCTCTACACCCTCCTCTTCAAGTTTTCTTTGAACAAGTGCCACCAGTCCATTTTTCCTCCCTGTCATCAATGGTGCTCCATTGTTTATTATTCCAACAAACCTCTTCCATGGCAAACCTGCATTCTCAATGACATCACACAGATGCCGAAACATCTCATTAGCGATGATCTGGCTATGCATTGGAATTATTGTGAGCAGCTCCTCTGTCAATTCAAAATTGCAATCAACACCACGGACATAAATTGTGAGCTGCACAGTGTCTGTTATATCTGTGCTCTCATCAAGAGCAACTGAGTATGCATCAAAACATTTGGCTTTCTCACACAGTTGATGATAAACGTCACTTGACATGTCAGAAATGTGCTCTGCCACAGTGTTGGCAGAAAGGATGATTTTGCTAAACTAACCTTTCTTTTCCGGACAAATAATACTTGCAGCCTGTAACATGCATTTTTTTTAAAACAAATTCTCCTTCTGTGAATGGTTTCCCTGCCTTAGCAATCATCTCAGTAACCATGTAACTGATGCAACATTCTCTTTGGTTGCTTTCTTGAAGAAATCTTGTTGCCTCATTAGACATGCTTTAAGACTGGCAACCCGCTTGGCTCTCTCATTTCCTTGATATTTTGCAAATTTCTCAGCATGTTTAGTTGAATAATGACGTTTCAAGCTGTATTCCTTGTGCACTGCAACTTTCTCTGAGCAAATAAGACATGTGGGGATGCCCCTGTACTCAACAAAGAAATACTGCATCGCCTACTTTTCCTGAAATTGTCTGTGCTTGTCATCAATCTTTCTCTTCACTGCAGGCTTTGATGAAGTCATAATGAAGGTATGACAAAATCTAATTCTGTAATAAACTTCCCTCTCTTCTCTCCGTTCTCTCCCTTAGGCCTCCAAAAATGCAAGGGACAGCAGGCAGGAGCAGAGGAAATGACGTCTGTGCTAGGCACAAAGTAGTCGCAATTATTCGCTTACCGATTATTCACAATAAAAAATCGCATTAGTAAGAAAAAAATTTCAAAAAATCGCATTAAACATTTGCATACCACAAACGGAACTGTTCAGGGTATGCAAATGTTTAATATGATTTTTTTCTTACTAATGCGATTTTTATTGCGATTGTTTGGTAAGCGAATAATCGCAAATACTGCGATATTTGAAAACTGGCCGCAGACCACAAAATGTTGTAGGGAGGGCCACAAATGGCCAGCGGGCAGCGAGTTTGAGACCCCAGCGCTAGAGGTAAGGTGTCTGCCTTGCCAGCGCTAGCCTAGGATGGACCGTGGCTCGATCCCTGGTGCCCATATGGTCCCCCCAAGCCAGGAACGACTTCTGAGCACATAGCCATGAGTAACCAGGTGTGGCCCAAAAATAAAAAAAAAAGATAAAAAAAATTAGTTTTGGGGCATTCCCAGAATGATGTAATATAATGAGAGCTGAAAACAAAAGTTAGAGGAGAGAGTTTAGCTTTGATGCACACTCTTGTTATTTTTACTTACCTAGTGTCTGGAACTAAACTGAATTAGCTTATCAACTCTATTTGTCACATTTTCTAAAGGGTTAAAGAGTCTAGAATAATCACATACAGACTAATAGATCATAAGAGAATAATTGAAGATATTACTTAAAAGTAACTTTGTTCCTATTATTTATGTCTCTGTAGCATTTACTTTCCTCTTGCTAGTCACATTAGGTCCTTACACTACTGTATTTCTCCTCCAAGTCTGGAAAAATAGTTGCATATAAATCAAGCCAAAATGTCTGGATGAAAAATGAAGCAATTTAGTCAATCACTCACATGCTAGATCGCCATGCCAAACATCTGGATGTTTGGAAGAATCTGGACAATTAGCCATTGTTCACATTTCATCTAGGAATGTTGGCAGATGCAGCCCCTACCAGAGACACTAAGAGACTTTGGATCTATTTGCCATTACAGTTTTATGAAGCTCAACACTGAAGGTCTGTGACTGCAAGAAATTCCTCCTGGAATCTGGTGTTACTCTTTTTTTCTTTTTAATAGATACACTGGATTCTCAAAAGGGATTTGTCTCACTTACGAGCAGACAACTTTGAAGAATGATCCATGTTTAAGCAATACTACTTTACTCCACTTCCTTACTTTCTGCCTTATTTAAAAGTAAGATAAAACTTTCCCACTCAAACATAAATTTTTCAGCTTGAAATTGACTGAAAAATTGGTCTCAGTGTCTACAACATTTTGGTCTTGCTTTCTACAACATTTTGGTCTTGCTTACTACAATAGGTAAAATTATTTGAATGAATTTGTATAGCTTATTCAATGACTTAACATTTTCATTTTCATTCATGACAATATCTATGAGAAATAAAGTGACTAACCCTTTGATTATACATAAAATTGAGTCAGAATCTCATGGTTTGGAGTTGACAAAGCTGAATCGTGAAAAATAAGATCTTTTTCCTTCCTTCACTTTTTTCCTTCATTCACTCTTTTAAGCCTTTTCCTGTTCCATCTTCCTGCCAAATAATGCAATAGAAGCATATTTATACTCACATATCTTAATCTTTGTATAATATACATTAGCTGTTTCATTTACTTTTGACTAGATATAATAACAAACAACAATAAATAACTGTAGCCTAAATTAAAAGTATTTAGTTTTGATACATGCTATATATTGTGACTCTTTCATGCCATAAACTTTGCATCCTCCAAAATGCAGATAATAAAGTAACCATAGGATGATGTTTGCTGCATAGCAGAAACTATAATATTCTTAGATATCTGAGTTCTAGGAAAAAGAATAATACAAGATCAAAATTAGATATAGAAAAGGGGGTAGATATAAAAGTTCTTTGGAGATGTCCTCATTAGTTACAATTGTAGGTCACAATAGTGGTTTGCATTTCAAACAAGGGGAAAAAGTCATTGCTTGAGAGTAAGCTGAGCTGGGCTGTGGATTCTGAATTTTTTGTAATTTACTCTAGCAAGAATTCAGCTGGCATATTATTCTCACTGTCAAACCTTGAAATGAAATTCAGCCTTTTAACTAAAATGCTTTAGAATGCTTTAGACTCACCCAAGATTCATAAAGTTCTGAAAATGTTCAAACTTTAGCAGCAAATTTAAATTAGTCTTTCCTTTGCCTATTTTACATTATCTCCCCACCATTGCTCTGGAGTACATTAAACAACTGTATTACTATATTTCTTGCCAATTTAATTTTTCAATCATATTCCACTATTTTAGATTTTTTATGTGACTCAAGGATGTTTTTTATTATAAAGATACTTTACAAAGTTTCTTCCCTCCATAAATGCCCCTCTCTGGTTCCCTCCTTGACCAAAATAATTAACAAATTTATTTAATTTCATTCTTAAATAAGACAAAAGAAATAGCAAATGGAATTACCTGGAAATAAAAGTCAATTTGTGATGGTTATTGCTATGTTAGTAAGCTTTTATTATCTAGCGGTGAGAAAAAATATGCATCATTAATAAGTGTAATACTGAATGCCATAGATTGATATTTTCTGTTCTTAAAAGGTGCTCCTTTTTTATTTATATATTTATAATTATGCATTTCAATTTTTGTTATTAATTATATGATTTAAACACTGGGTACCAGGTTGTTTATAATACAGTTGTTTTTTAACAGATGCAAATTATTCGTGATTGAGTTACAGTCATGAAATGTACAACACCCTTCACCAGTGCACATTTCCCACCACCAACATCCCAGTTTCCTGTCTGCCTTTCTCCCTGCCTACCAAGAGGCAAATTCTTCTCTTTCTCCTCTCTTTTTCTTTCTCTGTCTCTCACTTCCTCCCCTCCCCAATTTAAACACTGTGGTTGGCAATATTGTTAGTGAGGAGTATGATGCCTATCACTTTACCTCAATGTTTTAATGTTATTTGCAAACTGATTTGAAGACAAGAATCCCCTAAATTGTTGCCTGTCCTACTTAAAACTCAGTATTTTCCTTCAGATTTTAATGGTAATTTAGCTAGATAAGTATTCTTAAGTTTTCATAGTATAGATCTCCCAATGCTTTTTGTTAAATTAATTACCAGATACTTCAATTCTTTGGATACTATTTTAAATAGAATAGACTCCTCTTGATCCCTTTTTCTTCCAATTCATTTTTAGTATATAAGAACGTAACTGATATTTATGTTTTTTGTTGTTTGTTTGTTTGTTTTTTCTTTGTTTTGGGCCCCACCTGTTGACACTCAGGGGTTACTCCTGGCTATGCACTCAGAAATCACTCCTGGCTTGGGGGGACCATATGAGACGCCGGAGGATCAAACTGTAGTCCATCCTAGGCCAGCGCTCGCAAGACAGATACCTTACCTCTAGCACCACCGCTCCCGCCCCATAACTGATATTTATGTATTGACTCTGAAATCAGCAATGCTCAGGGGTTACTTGCAAAGGTCTAAGGTTACCAGGGCTTCAGGGCTACATGCTGCAGAGGCCCAAGACTTCCAGGCCTGGTACTACAAGGCTTCCAGAGGCTTGTGGAGCCCAGCTGCCAGGTGGAGCCTTCTGCCTACCCAGGGATACCAATATGTAGCAACCTCCTGCCCAAGACTGAGAGAGAGAGAAGGAGAAAAACTGGGTATCTTTTTTATTTCTCCTGGAGTCTGAGGCCTGCTGCTGCCAACCAGAAAGTTGGGGGGATATGCACTAGTCAGAGGTGGCCAGGGAGGGCCTGGGCTCAAGGAAGAGAAAGAAATAGATACAAAGCAGGCAGCATCTCTCTAATGCTTTATCTCTGACCCATCCCACCCCCCACAGACTTGCAGGCACTGCTCTGGTCGTCACTATCCTAGGGCCCCTTGCAATAGTCCAACTTTTTCCTTTATAACCACCATGACAGAAAAGTGTATCATGGGGTGTGTCCAGGGGCGTGTCCAGGTTCAACTGTCATTCAGTAGAGTTATCCAAGGGGCTTATCTCAAGTCCAACTACAATGTATCCACAAATTCCCCCTATTCTGTATTATAATTAAAAATTCTATATAGATATATCATCAGTAGTTGTTAAAGTTCATTCAGGTGATGGTTTGCAAAAGCCATGTTAGTTGTCAATTGCATTTTTCTTATTGACAGTTCATTGAGAAGCTTCAAAGCCTAGAGACAGATGTAGGGAAAATGAAACAGTGTTTAAAGAACAAAACATTAACTTTGTAACTTTTTATCAACCTAAAGAAAGTGAACCTAACTTAACCTAAGAAAGTAAAAAAGGGGGTCTGCCTCCTTTAAGTAAGACACTACTTGTGATTGACTCTATTAAAACACATACATACAGATAGACATATGCGCATGTGTGTGCGCACATACACACACACGAAAACTGTAAGGCCCAGTGAACAAAAGCAGAGTGAGCCTATCTTTGTCAGCACAGCTCTAAGAGTTACTCATTACTCTGAGATCAGAAATAGATTCTGAGAGGCTCAGGAAACCAAATGGAGTGCCAGGGATTGAACCTGGGTTGGTTGTGTGCAAGGCAAACACCCTATCAGCTGTGCTGTAACTCTGGCCATGATTTATTATTTTTTTTAATTTGTGCCAATGTGTATTACAAATCTTTCACAAATATATTTAAAGTACGAAGTGACAGTGAATTAGGGCCATACCCACCACTAGTGTTGTCCTCCCTTCACCCCTGCTCCCAGCATGTATTCCATTGCTCCCCACTTTGCTCCCTGGAATGTTAGTGTAGCTGGTCCTTTTTGTATATATCTTTTTCATTTTGTTTTGTTTTGTTTTCAGCCATGTCTTGGTGATGCGTGGGGTTACTCCTGGCTATGTGCTCAGAAATTGCTCCTAGCTTTGGGGACCATATGGGGTGCTGGGGGATAGAAAAGCAGTCTGTCCTAGGCTAGTGCATGCAAGGCAGATGCCTAACCGCTTGCTCCACCATTCCTATTTTTTGTATATAACTTGATGTAGACTGGATATCTTGATTCTGTTGTTGATGACTTTGGGTTTGGTGGTTGGGTCTGATCATTTTTTATTTCTACCCAATATACATATAACTGTTTGCTTCTGGTACAACCCACTTTTTTTTCCCCCTCCATTTATGAGGCTAAACAAGATGATTTAAACCCTGTGATTCTGTTGGAAATAAGGGATAAAAAGATTCAAGGAGGAGTCTGTCTAGGAGTTATCAATATTAATTTTAAAAGAGATAAGGAAAAAAGAAAGGAAAAAAAGGCAAGAAAAGAAAACAAGCAGGCACCAACAAGAAACACAACAGCAAAAATAAGCACCAGCTAAAATGGCTACAAGGCAAGAGGAGGGGTGGGAGAAGAGAGAAAAAAAGGAAACAAAAGAAAAAAGTGGGGAAGGAAGGAGAGCATGGCAATGTTTTGTCTTTTTCTTTTTCTTCTTTTCTTTCTTTCTCTCTCTTCTTTTTCTTTCTTTTTTTATTTCTTACATTTTTTTTTGCATAAGCACAGTAAGTATTAGGGAAATTTGAAAGGGAATTCCCTTGGTCTAAAAGATACTAGGTTTCTCCACTCTAAGTATAAAGTATACTGTCATGGAAATGACTGCAGGCTCCACACAGGTTCATTGACTAACCCCAAAATCCTTTTCTGATGCCAGGGAAACATTCTACTCATTTGTAGCTGACAAAAATCAGTCCTCTGTAATAGGAGATCTTCGTATTTGCACTGCAGCTTATAGAAAGAAGTCTAGGATTGAGACTTTCTTTATGGTTGTAGGAGTTCTCCATTACGGTTGTTGCTGTCTTCTGTAATTAGTGATCTTGGTTTTTGCACAGATCCTAGGAGTTAGCCTAGGACTTATTCTTTTCTTGTGGTTCCAGGAGTTCTGTTCAGTCACATTTGTCAAAGTCAGACTTCTGGAATTATCAATCTTGATTTTTGTATAAATCCTAGTCTGAAGCCTAGCCTAGGGTCTTTCTTTTAGGTCCCCAAAAAAGTTCTGCTCAGTTGTAGTTGTCAAAATCAGTCTTCTATAATCAATTATCTTAGGTTTTGCGCATATCAAACAGGAGTGACTTCTGATTTCATCTTACCATTAGAAGACGAGGTAGGGCAATCTGCTCTTAGATCAATTTGTTGCTGTTTCCTTTTTGCCATGATTTATTATTTCTAAGAAATTTCTGTCGACTTTTGAAAATCTATATATATTATGTCATCTGCAAATAGTGATAATTTGATTTACACTTTCCAACTTGGATCTCATTGAGTTGTTTTTGTCTGTTTGTTTTTGTTTTTTGCCTAAATGCTATACCCAGAATTTTTAGTACTACCTTGAATAAAAATGAAGATAGTGGATATTTTTGCCTTGTACCTTATCTCAGAAGAAATGGTTTCTGTTTTTTACTATCAAAAACTACACAGGCTGTGGGTTTGTTATAGATGGCCTATACTATTTTTTTTTCATTTTTTTATCTTTATTTAAACACCGTGATTACAAACATGATTATAGTTGTATGATTACAGTCATGTAAAGAACACCCCCCTTCACCAGTGCAACATTCCCACCACCAGTTTCCCAGATCTCCCTCCTCCCCACCCCCCTACACCTGTACTCGAGACAGGCTTTCTACTTCCCTCATTCACTCACATTGTTATGATAGTTTTCAGTGTAGTCATCTCTGCAATGCACTCATCACTCTCTGTGATGAGCTTCATGTCCTGAGCTGCACCTACCAGCCCTCATCTCTCTTGTCTCTGAGATACTGTTAAAAATGTCCTTCATTTTTCTTAAAGCCCATAGATGAGTGAAACCATTCTGCATCTTTCTCTCTCCCTCTGACTTACTTCACTCAGCATAATAGATTCCATGTACATCCATGTATAGGAAAATTTCATGACTTCATCTCTCCTGATGGCTGCATAGTATTCCATTGTGTATATGTACCACAGTTTATTCAGCCACTCATCTATTGTTATACACAGTGGATGAGTGGCCTATACTATTTTAAGGAAAGTTATCACAACTAACTTTTTGTTGATGGTTTTTATCATGAATGGATGTCATTTCTTTTCAAAGCTTTCTCTGTATCCATTGATATTATGTTCTTTTATTTTATTAATGTGGTCTATTATCTTACTTGATTTGCATATATTGAATGATCCTTGCATCTCTGGAACTAACCCCCCTTGATTATAGTGTTTTTGATGTGTTGTTAGAGTCAATTAGCTAAGATTTTGTTAAGGATTTGGTAATAATGCTCATTAATGAGATAGATCTGAATTTTTTTCTGGATATCCCTTGTCTCCTTTAGATATTAAAGATATCTCCTTTAGATATCATGATCTATTGTTTCCTTATCTAATATATGTATCACTACTTCTAGTCACCTTCTTTATATTGAATGCTAATTTTTGATATAAATATGGCTTTTTCTGTGACACTAAGGTGAATGGGTTTGTTTTTTAATATCCATTTATTCTCTATCATTATTTGTGTATAAGAAGACCATTTGACATATGGTCCCCCCAAGCCAGGGGCAATTTCTGAGCACTTAGCCAGGAGTAACCTCTGAGTATTCGGGTGTGGCCCGAAAAAACAAAAAAAAAAAGCTTAATATATATTATGGGGCCAGCATGGTGGCGCTAGAGGTAAGGTGTCTGCCTTGCCAGCGCTAGCCTAGGATGGACTGTGGTTCGATCCCCTGGCATCCCATATGGTCCCCCAAGCCAGGAGCGACTTCTGAGTGCATAGCCAGGAGTAACCCCTGAGGGTCACCGAGTGTGGCCCAAAAACCAAAAAAAATAAATAAATAAAGACCATTTGAGGGGTCAGAGTGATGGTGCAGCAGTAGGGCATGTACCTTGCATGCAGCTGACCTAGGATGGATGACAGTTCGATCCCCAGTGCCTCATGTGGCCCCCTGAGCCAAGAGCTATTTTTGAATGCAAAGCCAGGAGTAACCCCTGAGCATCACCACGTTAGCCCCTACTAGTTGGTTTTTTTAATTCTCTGTAATAAGAGGTCCTCATATTACCTTCTAATTAGATGTCTCTCTATTGGTTTCTTGGATTTACATGTTAAAAGATGTTCCCCATTGCCTCCTCAAGTAAATTTCCTGCTTCCCTTGAGGTGCACTTTATTTTTCTCAAATAAAGGCTGCTTTGGAGACCTGGAGAGGACGTTTCAATCTTGGCTCATCATTTCACATGGTGGAGTGACTGACTTAAGGCTGAACTGCTTGCTGTATGAGTTTCTGGCCTGCTATTCATTCCAAATCATGTGGATTATTTCCTGATTTGGAATTGTTGATCTACCTGGGTCTCTTGTTCTACCCGAACTGGTGGATGGGGATCCCTCTCCATGTCTGGGGATTGTGGAACACACAACCAATGATTTCACAGTTGTCTGGAATTGGAACCTCTTCATCTATGGGTGAGATGTCCCTTTGGGAGGAATGTCAAATGAACTATACCTGACATTCTGTTAGTGGATATAGTATGAGACCATCACATGCTTGAGGATCTATTATTAATAGTATTGTAAATCATGGTGCTTAAATAAATAGAAAGCAAAGTCAAATACCACATTAGTCTTATGAGGATGGTTAATTATATAAAGACCAGAAACAAGTACAGGTTACTGTGTAGAAGAAAAGGAATTTTTGACCACTGTTGATAAACATGTAAACTGGTATATCTTCTGTATAAAACTGTCTGAAGAATTCTCAAAGTGTATTAACCACCTGTTTTTATGAATTTCACTTCTAATCTCTATTAAGGACTATACTAAAAATCATATGCGCTCTGCTCCCCTATATACTTGCAACTCTACTTGTAATAGTCACATATACAAATAGTCCAAATGTATAGAATGGGTGAATGCATGAAGATGCCCATCAATAGACTGCAGTGAAAGTCTCATCTCCTTGCCAGGGGGAATTGGGAAATACCATTCTGGAAACAATGCCAACACAGCCAATAATCTACACAAAGTTGTAGAGATAGAACAGGTTCAGAAAAACTTTTACCACAGGTTATCTACAAGCAGGCAATGATATCAGCAAGTAGACATGGTAGCTGTGGTATCAAAACTGCAAGCGGTCTTTACTAGGAAGAGAAAGACCACCACAATCTTTATTAGGAAGAGAAGGACCAGTCTCATGGGTGGAGAACAATTAGGTGTAAGGAACCATTCTCGAGGTACTTCCCAGTCCATGAGTGACAAGAACTAGCAAAGAATAATTATTCTGAATAGGGTAAAAACATATTACTCAACAATAATCTATGGATTTGGCCTTTAGAAATGTTTTCATCAGTGCCTAGAATGATAGAACAGCAGGTAGGGCATTTGCTTTGCTCATGGGTGGCGTGGATTTAATCCCAGAAACTCTCATGTTCCCTGGAGCCTTCCAAGAGTAATTTCTGAGCACAGAGCCAGTAGTAACTCCTGAGCACTGTTGGGTGTGGTCCAAAAATAAAAATTAAAACAGAAATGGTGTTATCATTTGTAAGAACATGAATAGAATTTTAAAGTTATTACTAAGTAAATAAACAAAATAAATACAAATATTAGATGATTTCACTCAGATATAAGATACAAAGAATTAAAGTTATAAAACATAGATTAAATAATTATCTATGCCCCTTTTCTCTTTGTGATGAGTAATTGCAAAGCTGAAATTTTGCTCTTAGTACCACTCTTTTCTGTCCCACAAATTCTCATAATTCATGTCTGTCTTCATTCTCATTTGTTTCTAGGAATCTTTTGATTTTTCTCTTTATTTCATCTTTGACCAACTGGCTGTTCAGTAGTGAGTGTTTAATTGCCAGGTGTTAAAAATTGTTTCTCTATGTCTGTTTGTACTTCATTTCTAATTTCAGTGCATCATGATCTTAGAAGATAGTATATATAAGTTTTATCCTTTCAAGAGAATGGAAGTATGTTTAATGGGCCAGCATGTGTTCTATCTTGAAGATGGACCCAAACATTGGAGAAGAATGTGTATCTAATTTCCTGGGAATGGAGAGCCCAAATATATATTCAAAGCCACTCTTTTTCACTTCTTCCTTCACAGTCATATATTATTTTTAGGTTTCAGCCTGGTTGGCCTTTTGAGGAGTGACAGGTCTATGTTGAAGTCTCCCTCTATTATTGTGTTACTATTGATGTCTTCCTTTATATCTATCAACAATTATTTAAAATATTTCTGATTCCTTATTGGGTGTATATATTTAGGAAATATAATTTTTTCCTCTTGTACATATTCCTTGATTATTAAGAAATGTCCATTTATGTCCTTATAACATTTTAATATAGTTTTTATTTTAATCATAGTGGCTTACATATCATTGACAATAATATTTTAGGTACATATCAACATAAAATCAGGGGAATTCCCATCACCAAATTGTCCTCCCTCCACCTCCGTTCCCGTCCTACCTCCCATATCCTCCTCCCTCAGCCCCAGTGCTGCTAGAATAAGTGGTACCCTCTGTGCCTAGCTTACTACTTAGTGGTCATACACCTATTTGGTCTTGGTACCTCCCTTATTTCCCGCTCTGATTGGGAGGCAAAACTAGATATAGTTCAAGTTATGTGGTTTTGATTGAAGAAGAGAAAAGTAATAAACCAGGGAAAAATCAAATATGCCGAAAATGGGGGAGTCCTTCTGGAGGCTCTCCTCCTAGGTTTGAGAGATGAAGGGGGAAAAGAAGGTGGAACACCACAACAGTACAAAAGGAAGTGTCAAATAAAATATCCAGTGAGCACTCCAACAATAAAGATAAGCACCACATAAAAGCCATGGTCTTGAGATAAAAAAGCATGGCAGAGCACATAAAGGAAGAAAAGAAGAAAAATAAATAAATATAAATGGAGAAAACAACTTCAATAATCACACCAAAACAAAGAAATTGACAAAAACTAGATAGATAAATAAATAAATAAATTGTTTTGTGCTTTTTGCCTTTTTTTTTCTTTTTTCTTCCCTCCTGCACAGGCACAGTAAATATTGGGGTCATTTGAAAAGGAATTCCCTTGACCTAAGACAGTGGTCGACAACATTTTTTATCAACTGTTCCAAATCTCGCCAAAACCACAATTGAAATTTATTTTGAGAGCCACATATTTTTTGACAGCGCTCAGGGCTTACTCCTGGCTCTATGCTCAGAAGTCACTCCTGGCAGGCTCAGGGGACCATATGGGATGCCGGGATTTCAACCACCAACCTTCTGCATGAGAGGCAAATGCCTTACATCCATGCTATCTCTCTGGCCCTGAGAGCCACATTTTTAAAACCGAAAATAGGATGGTACACTGTTCTTAGTTTCAATAAGTTTTTTTTTATTGAGGATATTCTGCACGCAAATATCCGCATAGGTCGGGAGGATACAAATAACACAACTAATAAAACAAAAACTTTAGAATGATATTATTTATAGATAACATTAAATTCCAAAAAATTTGCCTTACAATGTAGAGAAAATTACATCCTGACAATGATTGACAAAGTCACAAACACTAAGGTGAACATTGGCCTTACATAGTTTAAGTCAAGTTTGTATGTTGTTGTTTTTAATTTTAGGCATGATTCCAGGTTCTCATCGATGAGATGATTTCTCAATTTACTCTTGATAAGATTCATGCTTGAAAATGATTGTTCGCATAAATATGTAGACCAGAACAAAGAAAAAACAGCAAACGCTAGCTTTTTTAGTTGATTATATGAGTCAGGAATACTATTCCAGGTGTTAAAAATCAACATATCTTCCTTCTCCAGGTCTTTCAAAGCTGACCACTTGTTCTGTGAACTAAGTTCACACTTTTGTTTCTCCAATCTTTCTAAATTAGCACAAAGACGTTCAAATTTTGAGCTCCACAGTTCTTTGTTTTTTAAATCCAAAAATTGCATTTCAAATTTGCCAATGTCTATATTAAATGGAGAAAAATTTAATTTCATTACAGTGGCATCCAGAGGTATTTTTTAACAAAGGCCAATGTTGCTTTCCTGTTTCTGAAATCCTAAAACCTCTTGAGAAAAGCTTCCCTCATATTTAAAAGTGCTGTTTTAAAATAGGTAATGTCAATATCAGAACTATTTTCTTGGCGATGTTTCAACGGGCTTGAAAGGTGAATCAAAGTTCCTCTGTTAAAATCTTGAGCAAAGACAGATAATTTGTTTTCAAACGAAATAACTTCTTCTAACATTGAAAAAATTGTGTTTCCTTTCCCCTGTAGTTTATGATTAAGCTGATTTAGATGTGAAGTAACATCCACCATGAAATACAGTTTTTGATCCACTGATCGGTTGTTAATTCTGGATAGTGAACACCCTTCTGGAGGAAAAATTTCTGATAATAAGTAAGCAAAACGTTTCAAAACATTTCCTCTTGATAAACAAAATGTGCTGAAAATTTGAAACACTACAATATGGAGATGAAACAGGTAAAGGAGAAAAACGTTTTAACAATCTTTAAAAGCAAGGACAGTGTTCCAGAGAAAAGTAGTGATTTCACTGAAAGGAAAAAAATGTATTGACACTTTAGTGTGTGATGCAAGAAACCAAACTAAAATACACACAAAAACAAAAACGGCACTTTGTTAAAGGCATATGATATATCACAAAGGAATTATGATAGAGTGCCTGAAACATTTTAAAAATATTTTTATTTAAGCATATTTGTTACAAAATTATTCACACTTGAGTTTCAATCATAGAATGTACACCACACTTCACCAGTGCACTTTCCCCACCATCAATGTCCCTTGTGTCCTTTCCCTTCACCCTCCTCTGCCTATGTCAGGGGCAGGTATTTTGCTTTTTTCTCTCTATCTCTCTTTTCCTTTATGACACTGAGGGTTGCAAAATTTCCTTTATGACACTGTGGTTTGCAATATTGTTAATTAAAGGGTACCATATACGTCACTTATCCATTTTCAGCATCCAGTTCTTGTCCAGAGTGATATGTTCCAACTATCAATGTCATAATGTACCTTTCTCTATTCTAACTAAACTCATCACTTTTTATGGCAAGCTTCCTATCATGGACTAGTCCTGCTGTCCCTCATCCCTGTTTTCTTTAGATATTATTACCATATTGCCATTTATTATTCTTATATGCCACAAATAATTAGTCTGTGTCTACACCTCTCCTTCTGATTCATTTCACTCAGAATAGTAATCTGATCTGTTGATGTATGTATGTACAGATGATGCACTGTGCATGGCTCAGTGTTTTTGTGTAGTCACAAGAAACAGAAGTTGCACACTTATACATTGTATCCACTCATTGTATGATAGACTAGATTCAAAAAAAACTCCCTGCTGAACTAAACTCTGTGACAGATGACACAGTAAAGATAATTTGTGAAATTCACAATTGTGATCAAATTCAGGCTATTCACCACCCTGGGTGAGAGTATGGATGCCCACTACTAGTATCTTCTCCATGAAGAAGTGAAGTGGCTGTTCAGGGGAAGGATGCTCTCTCGCCTTGTTGGCAAGAGGGAAGAAGTAGTGCAGTTCCTGTGAGAGCAGATCTCTGACTTTGTACAGCCCCAGATGGACAAGGAATGGGGAGCTAAGCTTGTGTATTTGGCAGATATTGTTCATTTTCTCTATGAACTTAATATTTCTCTGCAGGGTAGTTTCACAAGTAGTTTTTACAGTGAGACATAAGACGGATGTGTTCAATAAAGAATCTGATTCTGGGATAGCTGTGTCTGAGGAGATATTGAAATGTTTCCACTCTTGCAAAAAATTTCTGATTGGCACTTATATTATGCAGAAAGTCATAATCAATATGAAAAACTGCATTTAAGGGCATTTGCTCGCAACTTTAATCATGAGTACTCTGAACATGAAAATGCATGGAAAAGAAAACTCTGGGTTGAGAATTTCTTCATGGAAGATGCCCACTCTTGTGCAAAATAAAATATGGGTTTTAAGATCACTCCAGGCACTGTATTTCTAAACCCTATGCAACCTGGTCTGAAGAAGCAGGGTAGCAGGAAAGATAATAATAAACCAAGCTTGCAGGAAAGGATGATCGTTTTCCTTGTACTCTCTGCCTTGAGCCCAAAAAGCTAGAACACCTCTTTCTTTATTAAATCCAATTCCCTATACCAGAAGGCTTCAGATCAAGAGAGAGAGACAAAAGTACATATTCAGTGAACGTTTACATATCAAAGGACCAGGCTTAAGAAAGGATGACACTGTGGGAACACCGTTGTTTAGGGTTGATACTGGGTATCTTCTTACACTTTTAAAGCTTGCTGCTGGGGTTGCACACAGGGCGTGCACTGACAGATGCTAGGAGCAGAGTCCTGACTCCTGGAGCAGCTAACCGTCACACAGAAGAGGCAAATTAAAAGTGTAAAGAGCCACATGTGGCTCGGGAGCCACAGGTTGCCGACCACTGGCCTAAGAGATACAGGGTTTTCCATCCTTGAAGTATATTGTCATGGAATTAACTATAGACTCCTTTCAGGTTCATTTACTCTCCCCTTGGTGTTTTTGTGGTGTATGGAAGACTTCTGCTCCATCCTGGGTGATAAAATCAGACCTCTGTATCTAGAGATCTTGGTATCTGCACAGGCCAAGGAGTGGAACTTATGATGAAGTCTTTCTTTGTGGTTCTAGAAGTTCTGTTCCCTCAGTGTCATTTTAATCCATCTTGCGTGGTTGGTGATCTTTTTTTTTTTTTTTTACAAAAAGAAATAAATAATACTTTATTTGCAGACCAAGTTTCTAAAAGAGAATTGCCTAAGAAAATTAATGAAGACATACATTTCAAAAATTATGATGAAAAATCAAAAATATTAGATTATGAGGATATCTCTGAGTTGGAAACAGACATATTAGTCGAAAATGCCCTATTAAACAGTGAGATGTTTTCTACTGGTAACTCCTTGTCTTCTCATAAAGGTAAGAAACAAGTCACTACAGTTTTAAGGGTTAGATTTGAAAGTTACATAACAGCAAATATTAACATATTTTTATTTATAAACCAACAGAAGATACTTCTGAGTATCAGATTCTGAAATATTTATTTCAATTTGATGTTTATGGTATTGTGAGTTCTGCCTTTTCACCAATTGGAATGCTTATAGAAATGGTAAGTAGATCTTCAATTAATACTTATATAATAATTTGACTAAATATAGGAATAGCTCAGTGACTACTCCCTATGTAATCACTATATAATGTTTATCTTTCTGTAGTATTTTACTTGAAAGTTATCTCCTTACATAAATGAAAGAATGTAATTCAAAATATTTTCCCTCATTTTTTTTAAGGTGCCAGCAATCAAAACTAGGTCCTCACACATATAAGGTACATGCTCTACTGCTGAGCTACAATCCTAGGCCTATTAAGGAATCATCTAACAAAATTATCTAAGTAAGTTTTGATTTGGGGGCCACACCCATCGATGCTCAGGGTTACTACTGGATTTGCACCCAGGAATTTCTCAAAGTAATGCTTGAGGGACCATATGGGATGATCAGGCTGAGTGCAAGGCAAGCACTCTCTCTGCTTGCTGTATTATTGCTCCAGTTCTATAAGGAATTTTTAAATTTTGTTTTGGTTTTTTTTTTCTTTTTTTTTTTTATTTAAACACCTTGATTACATACATGATTGTGTTTGGGTTTCGGTCATAAAAGGAACACCACCCATCACCAGTGCAACATTCCCATCACCCAAGTCCCAAATCTCCCTCCTCCCCACCCAACCCCCGCCTGTACTCTAAACAGGCTCTACATTTTCCTCATACATTCTCAATATTAGGACAGTTCAAAATGTAGTTATTTCTCTAACTAAACTCATCACTCTTTGTGGTGAGCTTCCTGAGGTGAGCTGGAACTTCCAGCTCTTTTCTCTTTTGTGTCTGAAATTTATTATTGCAAGAATGTCTTTCATTTTTCTTAAAACCCATAGATGAGTGAGACAATTCTGCATTTTTCTCTCTCTCTCTCTGACTTATTTCACTCAGCATAATAGATTCTGTGTACATCCATGTATAGGAAAATTTCATGACTTCTTCTCTCCTGACAGCTGCATAATATTCCATTGTGTATATGTACCACAGTTTCTTTAGCCATTCGTCTGTTGAAGGGCATCTTGGTTGTTTCCAGAGTCTTGCTATGGTAAATAGTGCTGCAATGAATATAGGTGTAAGGAAGGGATTTTTGTATTGTATTTTTGTGTTCTTAGGGTATATTCCTAGGAGTGGTATAGCTGGGTCGTATGGGAGCTCGATTTCCAGTTTTTGGAGGAATCTCCATATTGCTTTCCATAAAGGTTGAACTAGACGGCATTCCCACCAGCAGTGGATAAGGGTTCCTTTCTCTCCACATCCCCGCCAGCACTGATTGTTCTCATTCTTTGTGATGTGTGCCATTCTCTGTGGTGTGAGGTGGTATCTCATTGTTGTTTTGATTTGCATCTCCCTGATGATTAGTGATGTGGAGCATTTCTTCATGTGTCTTTTGGCCATTTGTATTGCTTCTTTGTCAAAGTGTCTGTTCATTTCTTCTCCCCATTTTTTGATGGGATTAGATGTTTTTTTCTTGTAAATTTCTGTCAGTGCCTTGTATATTTTGGAGATTAGCCCCTTGTCTGATGGGTATTGGGTGTTGGTTATCTTGGTCTTTGCGCTGATCCTAGGATGGGGCCTGGGATAGCGTTTTTGTTTATGTTTCCAGAAGACCCATTCCATTGCTATTGTCTCAGACAGACCTCTGGATCATGGTTGTTGTGCAGGCCCTAGACTAGGGCTTTTTTTTTTTTTTTATTGGTCTCAGGATACATACAGTCTGGTCATGGTTCTATCAGCCAGTCATCTGTAAATCGCAATCTTGGCATTTGGACAGACCAAAGAGTGACAAGTCTTCTGATTTTGTCTTATCGTTAGCTGGTGAGGTAGCTGGTGACCTGCTTTTAGGTCAAGTTGTTCCCCGTTTCCTCGTTGTCAGGATATCATTTTAGAGCTGGCACTTGTGGGTGTCCAAGCAGTATTAAGGATGTCCTGGATGGGATTTGTTTCCTGTGGCTGTTGTGATGAACTGTGTCATTTCTATGTCTGGGATCCAGGGTTCAAGGCTGGACGGTTGGTGTCTAATCACCTGGAGTCTAAGTTGGGTCCACGTGACATAGTTTCAGGGTGGGAGATGCCCTTGTATTGTAAACAAGTATGAGTTCTTATCTCTAGTAGATAAGAGCTCCTTTTTATACATAAGATTTCCCTTTTTTTTAGTGTGCCTTTGCAGGGAGAAATGGCACTACATTATATTATTGGTGCATTTGAGGGTGGAAAGAGAAGAAAACAGAAATAGGTCACACACCCAAAAAAGATAAAAATAGAAATAAAAATATATGTGCTCACACACACACACACACACACATATATAAAAGAAAAAAGATTTAAAAATGAAATAAAAAAGTAATTAAAGGAACAAAGTGATGCAAGAGACTACCTTACATTTGGGGAAAAGCAGGTAAAGAGGTAGTGTAATACAGGTCTTATACTTACAATGGAAGTATAGATTTCCCCATTGTCTTTTAAGATTTTCTTGTGGTGTGTGGGTTCCCAGGCACCTTTTTATCACACAACATGACCCTCAAGAATGGCAAAAGATTTGTGGCAGGGAGGTCTTGTGAAGAGTTCTTGCATTGGGGATACTTTTAGAGCTAAGTCCAGTTTTAAAATGGCATCTTGGGGCTCAGTCACACGAGATACCATACCCAGCTTGCACTATGAAAATGTCCTGATAAAACTCTTTAACATAGCCTTTATCTCTAGGTTATATCTTCTTTTAGGACCTGAAACACATAACCAGCCAGACCACTGAAGCAGCAACTGTGACCTACAGACTTAAACTACCAGGCCTACTCATCGAACACAGTCAAGCAAACTAGCATTTCCTTGCTCTTTTCTCCTCTCTTCTCACTACTTTCTTTTTTTTTTTCTCCTTATAACATTTTTAAGTCTAAAGTTTGCATTATTTGATATTAGGATGGCCACCCCAGCCTTTTTAAGGGTGTTGTTTGCTTGAATGTTTATTCTTCAACCTTTGACTTTTATTTTGGGGCCATACCTATTAGAGTTAAAGGTTTATACTTAGAGCTTGAGGATTATACAAGGAAGTGGCTTCCTATATCCCATCCCAGGCCCCACCACCAGCTGGGTTTTCCTTTCAATAATATGATATATACTCAGAATTACAAAAGGCATTTGTGCCACATATGCTCATCTCTCTCATTCCTGAGACAATATACCTTGTGATCATTTCATTATCAGTGGAGTTCTTCAGTTAACACAGTAACCAACATTCGTGCATGTCTTATTGTTGTTGTTTTTGTTTGGGCCATACATGGTGGTTTTCAAGGCTTATTTTTGACCCTGTACTAAAGGATCACTTCTGATTGGGTTATAAAGAACATATGGGATCAAACCTGAGTTGGCTAAGCACAAAGCAGGATGACTGACTGCTAGAGTACTATCTGTTAATTTCCAAGGTCTAAAACTTTGATAATTCTTAGGATCTTTGTAAGGGAAAGTTATCTATTGCTAATTCATGTTTTCTACCAAGTGTCTGGATTTAAAAACTGGTTATTGAAAGGTCAAGCATTTGGCTTTATCTCTCTCTTTCTCGCTCACACACTTTCTCTCTCCCTTATACCATTTTCTCTTTTCTCATTTGGATTCAAAATCAAATGGTTGTTGAATAACTTGAAAAATCACAAATGTTAATGTATCTTGAAAAAGCTGGTAGTGATGCTGTACAGCACATACCTTTCACAGAAAGACTGATAATTGCTAAGTGTCTTAATCACTATGTAAATTAATAGGTATTCTATCAAGGCTTAAAGAAATTGAGACATGTGAATGTAGAGTAGCATTGTATTTTACCATATTTTACACATCTGACTTCTTATTTGTCTAATATTTTCAGTGTTATGTACTGCTTTTCATCTCAATTATAAATCAGGGCAGCTTCTTATTGGATTATTTAAAATAATTGTTTATTGTGGTTGAGGAATTGCAATAAAAATAGTGTTGTTTTTTATGTTATTACTGTACAAAGTTACTGATCCTCTCAACAAAAGCTACAAGACTCTTTATCTCTCCTTATACTTATGTTACCTTTGTCCCACACCTTCCCACTCTGCATAGCTCACTGTTAGGTAATCTGAGTTTTGAAATCCAGGCCAATGGTGCTACTTGGTATTGTCTATTTCTTTGTTTTTCTCTGTATATCAAAGGTGAGTGAGATCATCCAGTAATTTTTCTTCTTCTGACTTATTTTGATTACCCTCTTCTGTGCCCTCCACTTCCATCTATGTTGCAAGATATTTTCTTATAGTTGAGTAGCTTTCCATGTGTACCAAAACATCTTTGTCTTTTTCTGTCAATGACATTTGTGTTGTTGGTATATCCTTGATATTTTCCCAATACTCCAATAAACTTAGGTTAATGAGCATATAGCTTTGCCTAAAAGAAATGTTTTCTGTGTTTTAGAGGTAATGCCAAGAACTGGTGTTTTTTGTTTGTTTGTTTGTATGTTTGTTTTAATATCAGTACTGCTTTCTGTGAAACTGTACCAATTTTGTTTTAGAAAGCATCATGCTAATAAATATTCAAGCATTTATCTCTCTGAAACAATGTGCAAGCTGCATTAGGAGAAGAGGTTTCAATAAATAAATCCAAATTAATAAAATTTATATATTGACAAAGAGGCAATTAATTGAGCAAGTGAGTGCTTCATATTGGCTCTGAGCTCCATTATACTCATAAAGAATGAGTAATTACTAAAAGATTATGTGTATTGACAAATTGGTTATCAAAATAATTATAATCTATTTCCACCAGCCCAATAGCACAAAGATAACCAGGAACCTCAACTCAGGCCACAGCATCCAGACACCTGCCAGAGTTCAAGTACTACCTGCTCAAAAGCACAGACAGTAGAATGCAGCCATGGCCACATTTATCTCCTAGTAAAGATACACCAGCACAACACGTAAAAACAGAGCACACTGTAAAGGACACAATGGGAAAGCATTGCACACCAGGTACATGCAAATAGAATGAAGATTCCGGGGGTGAGTGAGATAAAAAAAATGAAGAGTATGAATGTGAAAACCCAACAAATACAGGTCATATACATAACCTCTCTGAGAAAGACTTTAGAGAAAATTTGGAGGATTCTCAAATAAATCAGAGTATCCATGGAACAAACTAAAAATAACACAGATAATCAAGAGAATATGAAAGTAGAAATAAGAAAACAAGAAACCAAAATATAAGGGTTGAAAAACTTGGCATCTAAAATAAACACTTTGGAAAGCTTCACCAGCAGAGTAACCATTGCTGAGGATAGAATCAACGATATGGAAGATGAGATGCAAAATAATTCCATATAACACATGAGGCTGGAAAAGAGCCTGAAAAAAATAAGAAAATGTAAAAAAAATAATTAAAGAATATGAACAGATAAAAAAAATTTTTTTTATAAATTCAATAGAAATTACACAAGAATCATTGTAGCCCCATAGTCTGAGAACAAAAATCTCTACGAAGAATCAACAGTCAAGGACATCATTGCAGAAAAACTCACGTAGCTAAAGAGTGCGTACAACCAAATCTTACTTTGCCAAAGAGTAGTAGATAAAAAAGGTCCAAAGAAAAACACCTTCAAGTACATCCTACTCACAATGAAGAATACCATAGATAAACAAAGATCAAAACAGAAAATCAAGTACAAAGGAGCATCCTTAAGGTTTACAGAAGATTTGTCACAGGCATTCTTTAAGGCCAAAAGTTAGTGATGGGATGTAGTGATAAAACTCAAAGAAAAGAAATGAATACTTG
This sequence comes from Suncus etruscus, assembly GCF_024139225.1. Classification (NCBI taxonomy): domain Eukaryota; kingdom Metazoa; phylum Chordata; class Mammalia; order Eulipotyphla; family Soricidae; genus Suncus; species Suncus etruscus. The sequence goes on from NC_064854.1 coordinate 93,551,642, forward strand.
GGGCCTGAGAGACGGCACAAGCAGTAAGGCTAATAGCTGTTTTTCACTCACCCAGTCTTTCTCGGCCTTCTGGCTTGGGCACCTCTGGGAGAGAGTTTTTGGTGGGCCCTTCTCAGCCCTCTCATGAGAGGTTCAGTAGACAGAGGAGTAGAGAAACATGCACATGTGACAGACCCCCTCAGTCTCTCCCACTTACTAATCTCACAGCAGTGCCAGACCCCTCCCACCTGCCTTTACAGACACAGGATCTGCCTTTCTGTTGGGCACTGTTCTATATACCTTATGGTTTCAGGTCTGATATCAAGGTCCTTTATCCATTTGGATTTTACCTTCATAAAGCATTTTTTAAAGTAGTGGCTCACACATTTCTGAAATTCATTTGGAACAATAAATACCCAAACTAGATAAAACAACCCTGAGGATAAAGAAGATAGGAAGCATCACTTTCTCAACTTTTAATTGCATTTCAAACTAATAATCATTAAAACAGCATGGTGTTATAATAAAAACAGATTCTCAGATCAATAGTATAGACTGAAGTAGTCACAGAATGACCCCCCAGACATACAATCAATTAATCTTTGATAAAGGGGCAATGTAAATATACCACACTAAGTATCTCTAACATCAGGTGAATGAGTCTAAAGAAGGGTCACGTCACACATGAAATAATCCAGACCATGTTGAAGATGAAACACATGTAGTCTGTAAATCTTCTACCTCGTATCTCTCCAGCAAGCTGCTTACTATAACTGTTTTTATTAAGTACAGAGACCACTGCCAAGTGGGGCAGTAGAGCTTAGTAAGGGTAGATAGCTCATACTATTCTGAGCCTGTCCCACCCAGGTTAACATACAAAACAACCTTTGGTTTGTTTGAATTCAAGTTGTAAATAAACAGATACAAAGAAATCAGGGATAATCATTGTCTAGGTAAAGTAGTACGTAACCTTTTTGTTCAAAAAAGTTAAAAGATGTATGTAAGTTGTGTTATATTGTTCTTTTCAAGATGGTGGGAACCCAAGATCAGAAATAATAAAAGTGGTTGTTGTTTTGCAACAGGAATAAAGGCAAAGAAAATAAAAAGAAAAGGAAAAAAATCTTTTAGCATTAAGTAAGGTGGTGAGGAAATGTTAAGCTAGTTATTGTTGTACCTAACTCCTAGCAATCACTGCTCGTGAGGATAGACTTGGCTTTAAAAACATCAGAAGTTGTGGGGTGTGGGTTCCCAGGCACCTTTTCTTCGCACACCCTACCCTTCCTGAGATTGGTAAAAGATTTGAGGGGGGGCCTTGTGTAAAGTTCTAGCATTGGGAGTCCTTCTGTGGCTAAGTCTGGTATCCAGCAACAGTCCACGTCCCACAAGAAAATCTCAAAAGGCAATGGGGAAACCTATACTTCCATCATAAGTATAAGACCTGTATAACACTACCTCTTTATTTTTTTATTTCAATTTACTTAAAATCATGTTCTGCTATACTTATGTGAGCAAATATATATTTTTATTTCTTTTTTTTTTTTTTTTTTTGGTTTTTGGGCCACACCCGGCATTGCTCAGGGGTTACTCCTGGCTGTCTGCTCAGAAATAGCTCCTGGCAGGCACGGGGGACCGTGTGGGACACCAGGATCTGAACCAACCACCTTTGGTCCTGGGTCAGCTGCTTGCAGGGCAAACGCTGCTGTGCTATCTCTCCGGGCCCTTATTTCTATTTTTATGTTTTTTGGGTGTGCGACTTGTTTCTCTGCTCTTTTCACCCCCAAATGCACCGGCAATATAATGAAGCACCATTTCTTCCTGCAAAGGCACACTAAAAAAAGGGGAAATCCCACATATATAAACAAGCTCTTATCTACTAGGGATAAGAACTCATACTTATTTACAATACAGGGGAATCTCCCACCTTGAAAGTATGTCATGTGGACCCATCTTAGACGCCAAAGATTATACACCGACCGTCCAGACTTGAATCCTGAACCCCAGACATAGAATCGACACAGTTCTTCAAAACAGCTACAGGAACCAAAGCCCACTTGGGACATCCTGAATACTACAGGATCTCCAACATGTGCCAGTTCTAGTATGATATCCTGACAACGAGGAAATTGGGAGCAAATGGACATAAGAACAAGTTATCCTACCTGGCCAACTAATGATAAAACAAAATGGAAGACCTACCACACAGTGGCTGTGCAAAAGCCTAGAACGTAATCTACAGATGACTGGGCAGTGTGTATTCTGGAACCAACAAGAAAGCTCTAGTCTAGGGTTTGGTCTACGTCCTGCATAACAATCATGACCTCCAATTCCAGAGTCCTGACTGAGGCAATTGCAATTGAACGGGTCTTCTGGAAACATAATGAAAGACGATATTCCAGACTCCATTCGAGCTTCAGCGCAAGGGCCAAGAACACTAACCACAGAAGACAGATTAAAATGACATCGAGGAAACAGAACTTCTAAAATCACAAAGAAAGTCTTCATCATAAGTTCCACTCCTTGACCTGTGCACAGACTGAGACCTCTTGATGTAGAGGTCTGTCTTTATCATCCATATCGGAGCAGAAGTCTTCCATACGGCACAAAAACACCAAGCGGAGAGTAAATGAACGTGAAAGAAGTCTATAGATAATCCCATGACAATATATTCCAAGGATAGAGAAACCCTGTATCTCTTAGGCCAAGGGGATTCCTGTTATGGATGACCCCAATATTTACTGTGCCTATGCAGTGGGGGAGAGAGACAAAAAACACTAAATAATCCCTCTTTTTATTTTTTTTTATTTTTTATTATTTTTATATCTAGTTTTTGTCGATTTCTTTGTTTTGGGGTAGATATTGAAGTAGTTGTCCATTTTTTTCAATTATATATTTACTTTTTCTTTCTTCTCTTCTCTTCTTCCTCTTTGCGCCTTGTCATATTTCGTATCTCAAGACCATGGCAATTATGTAGTGCATATTTTTAGTGCTGTAGTGCTCACTGGATATCTTATTTGATTCTTCTTTTTGAACTGTTGTGGTGTTTCACCTTCTTCTTTTCCCCATCGTCCCTCAAACCAAGGACAAGAGCCTCTAGAATGACTCTGCTCATAGTCGGCATAGTCGATTTTTACCCCATCATATTACCTTTCTCTTCCTCAAACAAAACCACATAACTTGAGCTTTCTAGTCCCGCCTCCCAATTAAAGGGGACAGTAATGGAGGCACCAAGACCAAACAGTTATAAGACCACTAAGTAATACTAAACACAGAAGGGACCATGCATTCTAGCAGCACCTGGGAGGTAGGGGGAGAGTGGAGGATATAGGAGGCAGGATGGGAGCGGTTGTGGGAGGACAATTCGGTGGTGGGAATTCCCCTGATTCAATGTAAATATGTACCTGGAATATTAGTGTGAACGATATGCAAGCCACTATAATTAAAATAAAAATTATATTAAAAACATTAGAAGTTAGATTGTATGTACATATTCTCAAAACAATCAACTTTTTCATATCCTTGTCTTATTCATATCACATTTTTTCATAGACTTTTCTGAACACATATATTTAATTTGAAAATTCTTAAATATTCTAACAATAAGCACCATAATCCAAGTTCCATTTCCTTAAGTTTCATAAAATATTCACAAAAATATTTCTGTACATATATACATATAAATAGTTTGAAAATAAGTTTGCTAAAAATTATTATAATGAGCAATGTAATAAGAGTCTATAGCACCAAGTTTCTTTTATATAAATTTCTGTGGACAAAGACATTAGAATATTATCCAGGCATAATTTGGGAATAAGTTGCTACATAATACACACAATTAAACATCATAGCAATTGGGAAACTTTCATTAGGATTGTTGAGAACTTTTAAAACTCAACTAATATAAACCACTAACGTTAGATAAAAAAATTTCTTTTTGCAGTGGGGCAAAAAACAAAAAGCCCCAGTAACTATTATATTCATACAGATAAAACTGAATTTAACTAGCAATACAGTGACCAATACAATTAGGATCAAGAGATTAGCCTAGAATAAAGATAATTTTTTGGATATAACCAAGGTGCAGGAGGTTCTGAAAACAATATCTCCTCATCTGGTCTTCAGCTGGGCTTGGATCTTCCATCTTCTCCATCTTCATCTGTGTTAGATTGCTGGGGTTTTCTAAAGAAGCTGCTACAAGTTTTGCCTCATACAAAGCACTTTGAGTAGAAGACAGATGTTAGACTTTAGTGTCTGGGATGCTGCCCAGAGTCTTATGCTCTCTCCCTTTCACTGCCTGCTTCTGTACCACCTGAGGGGGCCTCTGCCACCATAGGTGGTGGGATGAGGCTGGGAGATGAATCAATTGCAGAACCTATGTTGATTGAGAACACATTGGCTACCTTTCACTGGCACTCCACCAGGTCTGGACTCATTAGTAGTTTTTGGACTCCTCTCTCCTTTCACAACATCGAACTCTACAGTCTTTCCATTTCCAACACTACACAGAAACTCCATGGGATTGTTTCTCTTAATAGCTGTCCAGTGAACAAAGACATCTTCTTTGGTGTCATTTCTGTTGATAAATCCATAACCATTCTAAACATTGAATCATTTGACAGTTCCCAGGACTTGGATTGCCAACACTGGCTTGTGTACCTGACTCAGTACTTGGGGCACAGGGGTATCTATGGTTGAGCTATTTTCAGACTCAGTCTGCAGAGTTTGTGACTGGCTCATCATTCTTAGGAGATGGAGGTCTCTCTGGTTTAGTGCCAGTAGTAAATGATAAATTATCAGCCCTGGGAAGGCCTTTAGATCAAGAACTGTCACCTCTGGGAAGGCAATCTTCCTCTCTTGTGGCATATGTGCAGGAAAATCTCTAGGGAGCCTGGCACATAAGTCTAGTGTAAAAAATGCAGGTAGATGTACCAAAGCAACATGAAGCCAATTAGAACAGGGACCTTTTGCACCAATGTTCCAGCAAATGATATTGCACATTCAGTCTAGCTCAGGGGGGGTCGTCATGGTGATAATCCATCAGAGGATCAAGTCACTCACCATGGTTGCACTCACCATAGTTCCCTGGATCGTAAGTTGCTGTCTGGTTGCCAGTTGTAAAATCACCACACTCACTATATCTCCAACCTCAGGTGAATAAGTCCAAAACAGGGTCATATCACACATGAAATAATCCAACCAGGCTGAGGATGAAACTCGTGTAGTATAGCAATCTTCTCATATCTCTCCCGAAAGCTTTTTGCCAGAATTGTTTTTATTAAGTACAGGGACCACTCTCAGGTGGAGGCAGTAAGAACATAGTAAGGGTCAGGTTATTCTGAACCTGTCCCACCCAGGTTTACATATAAAACAATCTTTGTTTTGGGTGAAATCAAGTTGTAAACAAACAGATACAAAGAAATCAGGGGTGATCTTTGTTTTAGATAAATAACATGTAACCAAACAGGGCAAGAAATACAAAATGAAGCAAGGAAATCCTCTTCAACAAGTAATGTTGGGGAAAATAGCCAGCCATATTTAAAAAAATGAACTCAGACCTCTAACACCACAAAAGTCAAATTAAAATGGATTAAAACTCTTGATATCTGACATAAAACTATAAGGTATGTAGAAAAAAGCATAGGAAAATGCTCCGTGCCATTGAGACTAAAGACTTCTTCAAGGAAGAAATTTCATAGTCCAAACAAGTGAAATCAAAGATAAACAAATGGGACTACTTTAAAATGAGAAGCTTCTGCACTTCAAGGGATACACTGGGTAGGAAACAAAGGCCATGGAATGGTAGAAGGGTCTAATATCTAAGGTCCTGACTAAACTCAGAGAGAAAAAAATTCTAAACTCATCTATCCAAACATGGGAAGAAGAAATACAAATGGCTTTTCAAAGAAAAATTACAGATGGCTAAAAGGCACATGAAAAAACGTTCCACGCTACTAATCATCAGAGAGATGCAAATCAAAACTATATTGAGGTATCATCTCACACCACAGAGACTGGCACACATCACAAAAAACATCAAGTGATGGCATGGATGAAGGGAGAATGGAACTCTCATTCACTGGGATAAAAATGATGTCTAGGGGCCCAGAGAGATAGCACAGTGGCGTTTGCCTTGCAATCAGCCAATCCAGGACCAAAGGTGGTTGGTTCGAATCCCGGTGTCCCATATGGTCCCCCGTGCCTGCCAGGAGCTATTTCTGAGCAGACAGCCAGGAGTAACCCCTGAGCAATGCCGGGTGTGCCCCCTCCCAAAAAAAAAAAAGAAAGAAAAAGAAAATGATGTCTAGTTTAGTCTTTCTGGAAAACAATATGAATATTTCTAAAAAAAAAATACTCCTGGAAATTAAGCTCTCACATGAACTAGCAATACCACTACTTGGGATATACCCTAGAAGCACAAAAACACAGTATCAAAATGCCCTCTGTATTCCTATGTTCACCACAGTGGTATTTACAATAGTCAGAATCTAGAAATAACCCTGGTGTCTAACAACAGATGAGTGACAAAAATAAAAAACAAAACTGAAACTCTGGTATATCTACCCATGGAAGACTATGTGGCTTTAGGAAATATAAAGTTATGAAATTTGCCTAAAAAGAATGAATATGGATATGGAGACTATAATTATGCTGAGTCAAATGAGCCAGAGGAATAGGCTAGACATAGAATAGTCTCATTTATCTGCAGGATATAAGAAAAATAAAAGACAGTTCAGTAATAAAATACAGAGACATAGAGATGAGCACTGGGTGGACCAGCCCATGATATTAATCTTGTCACAAAGATTGGTCAGTGCAGTTAGTGCACTATCCACAATGACAACTACCATGACAATGACAGTTGGAGAGAGTGACAGAATGAATTCCTGTCTCAGAGTGAGACAGGGTATTGGGGTGAGGGAAATGGAGGATATTGGCATGAAAATCACACTGGTGAAATAAACACATTGGTGTTTATTTTATGACTGAAACCCAATTATGAACATGTCTGTAACCACAGCGCTTAAGTAAATTAAAAAAAATAATTTACCAGACATCTGAGTGAGTGTTAAGTTTTACACAATTTTCATGACAATTAGTGATTAACACATTTTTACTATGCCTGTTGGTCACCTGTTTGTCTACTTTGAAAATGTGCCTGTTCAGCTCTTTTCCCTGTCTTTTTAATAAGATACGTTTGTTTTTGTTTTGTTTTTGTGTGTGTGTGTTTTTGGTTATTAAATTTTGTGAGTGCCTTATATATTTTGTCAGATTTATTATGGGCAAATATTTCCCCCATTTTAGTGTTTAATAAGAATAGTTTTAGCACTTATTTCTCTTCTGTTAAATAATTTTTAGTTTGGATTAGGCCCATTCATATTCTTTTACTTTTTTTTTTTTGGCTAATGGAGTTAAATCTTTGAAGTTATATTTGAAATAATAATATTTGAAGTCAAGCAAATATTATGAAGAACTTCCCCTATAAAACACATTATATTATTTTATAGATCTAGGTTAAATTTCTAGGTCTTTAATCTAGTCTAATATTTTTGTGAATGGTGTGAGATAGTAGTGAAATTTTATTTTATTTTTTTGGTATGTATTCTTTAGTTTCCCTAATACAATTACTTGAAAAGATTTTTCTTTCTTCATTTATGTCAGAACTTGGCTCATTTGCCTTGAGTTAATTTACCCTTTCCTAGAGAAAAATTATCTTAAAAGGTGACTTCTTGCTTATTGCAATCTTGTACTTCCTTTTGTCTTTCCATGAATACAGGAATTATTTTTGAAAAATACTATCTGTAGGCTACTCTTTATATTTTAGCAATGAATCTTTCTCCACAATTCCTTCTATTCCTGTCTTTATTCAGTTTGCTCTTAAATTCGATGCAAAGAATTTTCCGTTTTAAAAGGATATTTTGGGGGGAGGGGGAGCTGAAGAGAGAATACTGTGAATAGGGAATTTGCAACTCCTAACAGGTTCAATATCTGGCACTCCAAATGGTTCTCTGAGCCTCACCAAGAGTAATCCTCGAGATTAGGACCAGGTGTCAGCCTTGAGCATTGTTGGGTGTGGTTACAATAAATTTTCTTGAAAAGGCAAAGTCAGTGAACTGCATATCAAACGTTTTTGAGAAGCTCTCTAGAAAAAGCAGTGATTTTGTTGTAATTTATTATTATTATTAAAATATTATTGTCTGGTTAATATTTATTAGTGTAAGAATACACTTTACCAGAACTTAGTAGCCTGAGATGTTATGGAAAGTCAGGTTCCTAAAGTTTTGTTCATGAAAAAAAGTGATAGATACTTGTTAACAATATTTATTATAGAATTTACTAGTGGATTTTGGTTTTGTTTTGGAGTATATTATGCATGCAAATGTAGTTCTCTTTTTTCAGGGATTATGTGCTTATAGGTGGTTGCCAATGATTTCTCAGGACATGTGATACCTAAAATATCTTAAACCCCCTTGTACAAGTTTTTTGTTGTCTTTGGGTACTTTGACTTGGGCTCTTTGCTAAGCAAAGCCCAAAGACTTCAGACAGAGCAGGAAGGTTGAAACCCATGTAAGACTGCATACTCCAGCATACTTGTTTTTTCTAAAAACAAATTTTATATTGATTTTTTTTCAGATGTTTATATCAGAAGACATCTTCAGTATATATATGTTATATACAAGGGACTGCTAGCCTTGCTGATTAATGATGTGTTCTGCTTTCTACACAATGTAACTTGAAGTGATCCTTAAACAGCAATGCTGGAGGATAGTGAAATACATATATTTACTCTCATTCTCACTCAAAAACCCATAAACTTTCCACAAAATATTTTACCCATAGTTTAAATAGTATTGACTTACATTCTTATGTAGCAAATATGTAAATATTGCAGTATCTGGAAAGCTCAGAGACACTCATTTCTTATTTTTTTTTTTTTCAATTTGGGCACTTTCCTTTGAGGAGAAATTAAATGACCTAGAATAAAATGTTGCGTCTGCCATGGAATATTCACAGTTTAAAGCCCTTTTGACTTGTGAATTCCACACTAAAAGATGCTGTAGCTTTCTTCAGACTGGAGCTGGGCTACAAATTACTTTCTAAATTTACTCACAGAACTGTCCTAAATCAGATTCAGTAGTATACAGTTTATTCAGAAGTTAAGTCCAGCTGATCTGCATCTGGACCAATTAGCCTAATCATGTAAACTCATATGTGAAAAAGCCCAGTGTAGACATTCAATACCTAAGAAAACCATAAATACTAAGGAAAAACTGAGCAGCATTTCCCAATGTTTGGTCCCTGGACCATCTAGAGTGGGAAGTTATAAAAAATTTATAGTGCTTATATCCAACACAGAGTTGATAGTCATAAATTTTGGAAGATAATCTCAGCAGCCTCAGTTTTTGAGAAGCCTTACAGTGACCCTAACATATGCTTCAATTGGTGAAGTGACATCAAAAATATTTGTGAAGCCTCATTGCTTCACATTAGAGATTTTGTTTTTATTTTTTTAATTAGTGTTTATTCGTCTAATTAAGGGAATTCAAATTATACTCATGATGACAGGTAGTGCTAACCTTTATTTTTTTAAAGGCATGAAGTTTTGTAGTGATATGAAGTCATCCCAGAATGAAAAATCACTCCCCTATCTTATTTTAAAAATTGCTAGAAAGTTTTGAGAATTTGTCATCTATTCTGTTTAAATAGATATTAGCATAAAGGTAATGATAGAAACGAGACTGAAGTTCTTTGTATCTCTGAAAATGAGATTTAGCATCCATTTCACCATCTGGTTCATCAGCTTCCAGAGAGAAAGAGCCTCCAGGACATTAACACCTCTACCTCCCAAAGGAAGATACAAAAAATAAAGGAGCAGTCTGGCTCTTGTCACCAGTGGAACTGTCAGTTTTATGCCCTCAATAGAGAAGTGAGATAAAAGGAGATGCTTGAGAGTATTTGTGTGACGGAGAAGAAAGATGTATATTTTTATAGAGGAAGAAGAACATTGAACAAGGAAAATTAGATGGAAGGGCCATAAAGGTCTCAGGTTGGCAAAACCAATTAGCAGATGTTTACAGAAGATAACCCCTTAAGTCAGATAGGAATTGCTTTGATGTCATTACTCTTAAATTTGAAAACAGATTAGGTCCTCAGCAACACAGTGCCATAGAAAACCATATGTCTCCCTTTTGCTGAAAAGTTATCAGGTCTGTTCCATCAGGCAGTTGGATTATTAAAGTCTCCAGAATACTTTTCCTGTTCTGTAAATGAAATAACTTATATGACCTTATTCTAATATCCAACATGCCAGAAGATACTCTTTAGCTAGTAATAATTTGGGGTGGCATTTTAGAGGAGAGCTGTATCACTCATAGTCTGTCTCTTTGAGTCTTTGGGGCTGACTATAAGCTTCTTTCACAATATTGAAGGAACTTAATTTTAGTACTAATTTTTTAATTTTTTATTTAAAGAACAGTGATTTACAGAGTTATTGATAGCTAACTTTTAGACACATATTACAACAGCTATCACCTGTAGTCCAATACTTCACAATCTATTCCTCATTCTCTCATTCACTCACTCACTCACTCCATCTTTCTCTCTGTTGATACTTTGACTGGCACATTACAGAGTTTGGTGGTTGCAGTTTAAATCTCACTTTTGCAGAATTGTTGATCCTATTCTTTAGTTTTATAATTATACCATACCACTCTCCCACATCATCAGTGTAACCAAAACTCAGATCCTGTTCTCCTATAACTTCCTTTTTTCATCTTCTTCTTTCCTACGTTGAATTATTTCCTTCCTTATCCTTCTTATTCCTAAGCCATCTCTTCTTTTATTTCCTCATCCAGTTATTCTATATACCACAGACAAATGAGATAATTCTGTGTTTGCCTTTCCTCTGGCTTACTGCTATTCAACAAGGTATCTTACAGTTCCAACTACATTACAACAAATTGAATAATTCTGCCAATTCTTATAGTTGCCTAGTATTCTGCTGCATATATTTACCATATCTTCATAATCCATTCATCTGTCTATTCATTACATCAATGAATAATGTTGGATTACATCTTTTTGAGTGAGTGGTTTTAAGTTTTAGAGATAGTAATTCAAAAGTGGAATTGCTGAATCATATGGTTGCTCAACTTGAAGTTTACTGAGGACTCTCCATACCACTTTCAGTAGGTGTTGATTCAGACAACTTTCACCAGTAATACATGAGAATTGGAAGGAGTTTCTTATCACTTCTTATAACCTATCTCTACTACTTTGAAATAAGAATTTTTTTAAGTCTAAAGAGAACAAACTCTAGGAAATATAATTGGATAATTTCCAGAACTTAAATTGTTCCATTGGTTTCAAGGCCACAATCTAGAAACTATAAATTTTAGGTCCAAATAGGTCAAATAAAATTATGTGAAGGATTAATGGTCATTTTGATAATATTTTCATGGATATTTTTATTTAACTTGCAGTAGGAAATAATTTTAGGACTAATGGGAAAATGAAAAGTGACTCTGGATAAAGTTAGGACAAAAACAGGGTGTTGGAAGGACATTCTAGGTGCTAGTAAATATAAACAAATAAGTTATACACATATATTTATGTGTAAATATATAAACAGGTAAAATCCCTGATTTTTAGATTTTTAATGTTGTCTAGTTTCATGATATAAAGTCTCCTATAGCCAATTTCAAGTGACATCAATATCAATAGAATCCTGATCTAAAAAAAGATAATTATAGACAACTAAAAACTTACTCTAGGACACTTTTGGTTCTTTTTCTCATTTCATAAACAAAGATAGAATGGAGGAGAGTAACTTTGTTAAGAAACACAGTAAAGGTCATATTTTCTATGTGTTCAATTTTAAAAAATGAATTCTAGAGCTGAAAAGATGTAGCTAATTCTGGTTTAAATCCCGGGTACCATGGGTGCTATGAGCACTTCTAAGAGTAATTCCTGATCTACAAGTAACTCCACAATACTATGAGTATAATATTCAAGTTAGGGCTCTAGGGAACAGAGATATAATACAAAGTATAAAATAATTTCCTTGCATGAACCTGACTTGGGTTTAATCTTTAATACTCTATATGGTTCCCTAAGCATGCTCAGGAGTGGTCTCCAAGTTCAGAGTGAAGAATAAACCCTGAGCATCACTAGATATGTTCCAAATCATTTCCCACAATCTAAAATTAGGACTACTTCTCTTGGAATTTCACTATCTACTATTATAAGGTACCAATCTGACTTTTTAGAAAATATTTAATTCAGTTATGCTCCTCCACTCATTGATTTTGGACTTCATTCCAATATTGTATGCAGTCTGTTTCACTTTTAATTTTTATAGATTATAAGAAGCAAGACATTGCTTATCCCAGGTTACTCTAATTTTCATCTCATATCCAGTTACTTTGATTATCTAAGTGTCTTCTCTTCATTCATGAAGATCTCAAGAAGACTCAGGTAAATGTTCAGAACCATTTTAAATTCAGGAACTTTTATCAAGTTCTGAAAGTTTTCTTTGATATATTTTCCCCAGTGAGTCCAAAAATATTTAATAAGTGTTCATAAATAAAAAAGGAAAGTTACATGAAGTAATCACGTAACAGAAGTTTGCCATTTAGTTTTAATCTCTCAATATTAATTTTTCAATTAATGGATAAGCCATTTTAGTGAAGTTACTTATTTGTTGGTGAAGTGATTTACAAAGTTATAACCTACTTCTGACAGATGAATGTGTTGACATATGAGAGTTAATAAGAATAGAATTCTATAACTCCTAAAATGTCCATTATTGAAGTCAAACAATGGCTTAATTTTTCCTATTATGGGTGGTAAAGGCAACACTTAAATACTTATGACTTGAAATTATTTTTTATAAATATTTATTTTTTGAAGGCTAAAAATTCTAACTTTATTTATTTATTTATTTATTTTTGGTTTTTGGGACACACCCTGTGATATGCAGGAGTTACTCCTGGCCATGCACTCAGAAATTATTAAGTTTCCAAGAGACACTTGGAATTGTTTATATAAATTAATATAAAAACACTTATATTTAGTTATCGGAAATCAAATATATTTGGAAATTGAAAACATTACATACTTCTGAAGCAATAAAATCCATAAATTTTTATTCATCAACATAGACATCATTTTTACAAAATTTCATATTGAGTAACATTTTAAAAAGATAACTTTTACTTAATCTCAGATTTCAAAACTTTGTAAATAGAGATTAGATAGTGGGAAACTGAATTATGATCAAAAGACATTTCAGCAAGTACTAATATAAAAAATATGGAAATATAAGGGCATAGCAGGTAGGGTGTTTGCTTACATCCAGCCAACCTAGATTTGATGCCCAGCATCTCATATTATTCCCCAGAGCACTGCCAGAAATGATGCCTGAGCTCAGAGCCAGGAATAAGCCTTGGGCATCACAGTGTGTGGTCCTCAAACAAACAAGTAAAGAAATAGGGAAATATAATTAAATAGCTATTACATCTTGATAACTATCAGAAACTTTCTTATTATAAAATAAATTAATTTACATTTCATTTTACCTTGAAATGCTATCACAACAGGCTTTACAGAATATTGTAAAATCTACATTTTCGTAATTTTTCTGGAAAAATAGTTTTTCAGCAATTAAACATCATGAAAATAGATGTCAATGCACAGATAACAAGAAATCATATATGGAGTTTTACTAACTATCAGATATTTAAACATATTGATCATTTGGGTAAAAACTTACAAAAGGTATTGCACATCTCTTTTTGTGAATATAGCAACAAATAAAAAATAAAGCATTGTTTGTTGATAAGGTATAAATCACCAAAAAGTAACAAAAGCAAATAAAACAAAATAGCCAAAGAAAATGCATAACTTCAAGACTTTCCCTCATTCCACCCGCCCCACCCATTCCTCTGTACTTCCAGAAGTCTTGGAGGCCACACCCACTATTCAGAGATATGGCCTTATCTCCACAACAGCCCAGAGCCATAAACTCATTTAACTCCCAAGAGAGGGATAACCAGCCCTAAACCTTATGGATATACTGATATCACAGCTGATCAGAGTAGGGCCCATAGGGAGGAGGTGGGGCAAGTCCCTCACCCTGCCAAAACTTTGACAGTTGCATACACAGACATCACTATGCCAATGGCCTAGCTTCAGCGCCTTTCACTAATGTCTGCAGAGACACCTAACTGCCAAAAATTTCCAGGTATACAGGTGCTGTATCTGACATTACCAAAATGCTTTGGCGTCAGGGCAGGCTATCTTCCCATACACCTCTGTACTTCCAGAAGTGCTGGCAGCCATTGGCCTCACTCCACAGATGGTTGAAGTCCTGGGGTGCATAGCTATATGTTATAACACTGGCATTCTGGTAGGAATATACCAAAAAAAATGTAAAATTATCATAGAAACCACCTAAACTCAAAAATAATATCAACAATAAAACACAGAATGTGCAAATAAATAGCAGTTAGAAAATCTTCAGACAGTGACATAATGATGTCATAGAGAGATATGACAATTTTCACAAATTTTCTCTTAATCAAATCTTTTATGATATTATCATTTGTTTTAACAAGCAATATTAAATAAATTATTTGTAGCTACCAAGGGGGTTGACTTCACAGAGACTAGGAAACTTGGGACAATGGTGGAGGGAGTCTTATACTGGTGGTGGGATTGGTGTTGGGACATGAATACCAGAAATAATTGTACTGTGAAAATTCTGTAAATCATGATGTTTAAAATAAATTTATTTGTTTTAAATTTTTATTGTGATAAAAGTGAATTACAAATCTTTCACAGTAATATTTAAGGCACATAGTGATAATGAATGAGGGGCATTCCCACCACCAGTGTTGTCCTCCTTCCATCCCTGTTCACAGCATGCATCCCACATTTCCCTCCTTTACCCCCCTTAATGCTAGTGGAACTGTTCCCCACTTAAACAGCTTGTTGTAGATTGGGTATTCATTCTGTTGTTGTTGACTTTGGATTTGGTATTCAAGTCTGATTATTTTTTATTTCCACCAAATGAGCATATGACTGTCTGGTCTTGGTACCATGGGGGTGGGGAGATAGGCAAACAAAAAAAGAGAAAAACTAGGAGGAGTCCGTCTAGGTGTTATAAGTATACATTTAGAAAAAGGAAGGGAAAAAAGAAGTAAAAGGTAGCAAAACAAAACAAAAGAAAACAAAAACAAAAAACAATAAGGGAGTAACAACAAAAGTCCAAAAAGACTGAAAAAAGAATAAACCAAAAACCAAAACCATCAGCATTAAAGCATATGAAAAGAAAAAAAAAACTAACAAACAAAAAAAAGAAGAAAAAAAAGACCAGCAACTTCTTAAAAAGGGGTTGTGTTTCAGTGTTTCATTTCTTTTCTTTTCTTCTTCTTTTTTTTTTTTTTGCACAGGCATTGTAAATATTGGGGAAATTACAACGGTAATACCCTTGGCCTAAAAGATACAGGGCTTCTCAGCCCTTGAAGTATACTGCCATGGGAACAACTATGCCAGAGACCAAACCCTAATATGGAATTCTGCAGGACAAGCTAGTCTGTGTGGCCTGAATACTAACCTAAAGCATTAGCTATTAACTAAGCCCAAGAGCTCAAAGAAATGCTATATCAGTCAAAACATTCCAGGAAGCTTGTGACATCTTGAAACTTCACTAACCTTGAGATATTTCTGTGCTCCTTATGTAAAGATGGCATGTAAAGATTACCCATAAGATGACCTCTGTAATGCAGGCTGTTCCATCCTGCTTTCTCTCCACCCCCTGTATAATCGTGCTTAAAAAGAACCTGTACTGATGAATAAACCGGGACCTTGATAAGACACTTTTACTTGGTTTCCTTCTCTTCTTTCCCTCCATTCTCTTTTCAGGCTGGGACCCCTCTACACCTGCGAATAACCTGTCCTGCGTGCCAGGACACATGTACAGGCTCCATACGCATTCATTTACACACCCCAAGCTTGTCTTCACTGACAGGCGTGGTCTTTGCTTATTGAAGGTTTCAGGATTATATAGTGTCTGGAGCTTTTTAGGCCAAGCACTTATTTCGCATCTAGAGTACTAAGCAATGTAGTGGTGAGGACTATAGGAAGAGGTTACCCTAATGAACTCTCTTGCACTGCATCTTAAGTATAGAGGTATCTTTCCCAAGGAGCAACTGACGAGAGCTTTTTTTTTTTAAACATAGATTGAATTGATGAAGAAGAATAAAGGAAAGAGGGAAAAAAGAAGTAGAGGGAAGAAGAAAGAGAGAAAAATGAAAAAAAAATAGGTAGAAAAGATTTGCCACAACGTGTTCGATGAGTGGGACTTGTAGCATAAGTCTGTGGTGCATTATTGACTGTTCCAGTGGTCTCAATGACCATATGCTTTGGGTCCTAATAGAAGACATAAACAAAAGGAAGTGAGTAAATTCGAGTATTTTATCAAGACATTGACATTATGGGCACTGTATATGGTATTCAGTATGATTGAACACCTAAATTTAAAAGTAGGATGTCCACCCTTTGTTTCTGAGGTCCCCTGTGAACAAGAAGCTGAAGGGTTATTTTATACTTGATAAAATTACGGCATTAAAGCATATTGTTAGTAATCACTGCAATGGGGGTCCAGGCTTCCAATCATATTCTGCACCTGTTTCTGTGGATAAATACATTAGGACATTATTATAGACCTTTGTGGTTAGAGGTTGATTGCATACCTGTTCAATAAAACTGCTGTTTCCACTGTTGCGCGTTTCTTTAGGTTATAATGTGTAATCGTGTCTTTATGTTGCCCCCCCCCCTTTCAACTTTATTTGAACATTTCTCCTCATTATATACTGGCACCTATGGTGTTTGGAGATTTACCCTTTCAACTCTTATATTTGTTGTTGGGCATTGAGGTTGGTTCCAGTTTTTGGCTATTGTGCTGAGTGCTGCTATAAATAGTGTAGTGCGTACATTTGGGATGAATATTCTTCCATCTTGGGGGTAGATACTCAGGAGTGCGATTGCTGGATCATATGGCAGCTCCATTCTGAGTTTACTAAGCACCCTCCATACTGATTTCCATGGGGCAGCATTCCCACCAGCAGCGGATGAGATTTCCTTTCTTACCATATCCCTGCCAACAAAGATTGGTCCCATTATTTTTTTGATGTGTGTCATCCTCACTGGTGTAAGGTGGTACCTCATTGTTGTCTTGATTTGGATTTCTCTAATGATGAGTGATGCTGAACATGTTTTCATGTGTCTCTTGGTCATCTGTCAGTTTTCCTTGGAAAAGTGTCTATTCATTTCTTCTCCCCATTTTTCTATGACTTTATTAGGTTTTGTGGGGCTCAACTTTCTGAGTGCTTTGTATATCCGAGATATCTATCTTTTTTCTGATGTGTCGAGTGTGAAATTTTTTTCTCATTCTGTTAGCTGGTTTTTAGTTTTGGCCAGTGTTTTTTTTTTTGTTTGTTTGTTTGGTTGGTTGTTTTTTTTTTTTGTTTTGTTTTGCCATACAGAAACTCTTTAGTTTCATATAATCCCATTTATTTAAATTTGATGCTATTACTCTTGCCATTGGCATTCCATCATCAAAGACTTTTTTTGAGGTATAAATCTTGAGTGGTCTGCCTATTTTTCCCTCAATGAACTTTATAGACTTGGGTCTGATTTCCAGATCTTTAATCCAGTTTAAGTTGATTTTTGTGTAGGCTGTGAGGTATGGATAAATCTTTAGTTTTTTTCAGGAGGTTATCCAGTTATTCCAACACTATTTGTTGAAGAGACTGTTTTGTTTCAATTCACGTTCTTGGATCCTTTGTCAAATATAAGTAGACCATATATTTGAGGGTATATCTTTGGACATTCTGTTCTAAACTACTGGTCTGAAACTTTGTTCCAGTACCATGCTGGTTTAATGACTTTGGCTCTATAATAAAGCTTCAGGTTAGGTAGAGAAATACCACCCAGTTTCTTGTTTTAGTACGGATTTTGGCTAACCTAGGTCTTTTGTGATTCCAGATGAACTTTATAATTGATTTTTCTATTTCCTTAAAAAATTATGTCTGAATTTGAATAGGGTTTGTGTTGAGTCTATATTGTAATTTAGGTAAGATAGTCATTTTGATTATGTTGATTCTTCCTACCCAGGAGCAGGGATGTTCTTCCATTTCCTTAGGACTTCTTCAATTCTTTTTTCTGAAGTGTTTTAAAGTTTTCATGGTATATGTCTTTCAATTCTCTTATCAGTTTGGTTCCCTGGTACTTGTTATTTTTAGTTATTATTTTAAATGGGATTGTTTCCTTAATGTCTTTCTCCTCTTCTTCATAATTTGAATAGAGGAATGCTATTGTCTTTTGTGTACTAATTTTGTAGCCAGCCACTTTGCTGTATTGGCTTGTTTCTAGAAGTTTTACTGTGAACTCTTTAGGGTTTTCTATGTATATCATCATATCATATTCAAAAAGAGATAGTTTTTTTTGTTTGTTTTTGTTTTTGGTTTTGGTTTTGGTTTTGGTTTTGGTTTTTGGGCCACACCCGTTTGACGCTCAGGGGTTACTCCTGGCTATGCGCTCAGAAATCGCCCCTGGCTTGGGGGGACCATATGGGACGCCGGGGGATCGAACTGCTGTCCGTCCTACGCTAGCGCTTGCAAAGCAGACACCTTACCTCTAGCACCACCTTCCCGGCCCCAAAAAGAGATAGTTTGACTTCATCTTTTCCTATCGAGATTCCTTGAATTCTCTTCTCTTGTCTGATAGCTATTGATAGTACTTCTAGATCTATGTTGATTAAGAGTGGAGAAAGTGGGCAGCCTTGTCTAGTTCCTGACCTCAGTGAAAATGTTTTCAGTTTTTTGCCATTAAGGATAATGTTGGCTGTGGGCTTTTTATAGATAGCTGTAACTATCTTGAAGAAAGTTCATTTAATCCTATTTTGCTGAGTGTTTTCAGCATGAGTGGGTGTTGGATTTTGTCAAATGCTTTTTCTGCATCCATTTATATGAACATGTGGTTTTTGTCTTTATTCTTGTTGGTATGATGTATGATGTTGATTGATTTGTGTATGTTGAACCATCCTTGCATCCCTGGTATGAAACCCACTTGGTCATAGTGTATAAATTTTTTGGTGTAGTTTTGGATTCAGTTTGCTAAGATTTTGTTAATGTTTTTTGCATCTATGTTTATTAGTGAGATGGTTGGTAGTTTTTATTCTTAGAGATGTCTTTGCTATCTTTGGGAATGAGTGTGATATTCACCTTGTAGAAGGAGTTAGGAAGAATTCCTGTCTTTACAATGTTTTGGAAGAGCCTGAGGATCAGTGGTTGTAATTCTCATAATGTTGATAAAATTCACCTGTAAAACCATCTGGACCTGGACATTTATTCTTGGGAAGTTTCTTAATTACTATTTTAATTTCCTCAGATGTGATTGGACTGTAGTTTTTTTTACATCCTCCATATTCAGTCTCAGTAAATGATATTTTTTCAGAAACTTGTCAGTTTCTTCAGGGTTCTCTAGCTTAACTGAGTACTGTTGTTCATAGTATGCCCTCATGAGGTCTTGGATGTCTTGGGGTTCTGTAATCTCTCCCCTTTCATTTGTGATAATATTTATTTATACGTTTTCCCTTTTTTGTGAGTCTTGCCAGCAGTTTGTCTATCTAGTTTATTCTTTCTAAAAACCAATTCTTGGTCTCATTGATTTTTTGTATCATTTTCTTTGTTTCTATGTTGTTTATTTCTTCCCTGGTTTCTATTATTTCTTTTCTTCTGACTGTGTTTGGGTTTCTTTGTTGTTGTTTTCCAGCTCCTTAAGATGTCCTTGTAAGCTGTTAATTTTGTCATTTTCCTCTCTCCTGACATAGGCCTGTATTGCTATGAGTTTCCCACTAATTACTGCTTTTCCTGTGTCCCACAGATTTTGACAAGTTCTCTCTTCATTATCATTCATCTAAAGGAATCTTTTTATTTCTTCCTTGATTTTCTCTTTGATCCAGCTCTTGTTAAGTAGTATGTTGTTTAATCTCCAGGTGTTGGATTTTCTCCACAAATTCTTTTTATAGTCAATCTCGATTTCTTTTGCATGATGATCTGATGTGGTGCTTCTAATAATCCATATGTTTGTGACTTTGTGCAAGTTAGATTTGTATCCTAAGGCATGGTCTATTCTAGAGCAGGTTCCATGTGCACTTGAGAAGAATGAATATTCTGCTTTTTTGGGGTGGAGAGCCTTGTATAGGTCCATTAGTCCTATTTCCTCTAATTTCTCATTTAGGGCTCTTTGCTAATTTTCTGCCTGGTGGATCTGTCTATTGGTGATAGTGGAGTATTGAAATCTCCTACCACTATCACATTTCCTTATATATGTTTCTCTAGATGTGTGAGCAAATGCCTTACATATTTTGCTGGCCCTACACTCGGTGCATAGATATTGATCGGAGTTAGTATTTCTTGGTCTAATGTTCCCCTGATCAGTAAGTAGTGATCCTCTTGGCCTCTGAGCACTTGCTTGAGATTGAATGCAATTTGTTCTGATATAAGAATGGCTGTCCCAGCCTTTTTTTGTTTTGTTTTTCTTTGGCTTGAATAATTGATTTACATCTTTTAATTCTAAGCCTGTGCCTATCTGATTTTCTAGATGTGTTTCATGGAGGCAGCATATACCTGGTTTTTGTTTTCTGATCCACCTCTGTACTCTCTTTTAATGGGGGAATTTAGCCCGTTGACATGTAAGGAGATTACCTCCAGAGAGGGCTGTTGTGTTATTGTATTGAGTAGAGTGGTTGTTGTTACAATCGGGGGTTTGTATTGTGTAGTACATCTTTGAGTAGAGGTGGCTTGGTTAATGCAAATAGTGTGAGTTCATTTTTGTCTAAGAATGTCATTAGTTCTCCTTCCCATATGAATGAGAGTTTTATCAGGTAGTGTACTCTAGGTTGGAAGTTTCTTTTATTCAGTAGTTTAAATATGTCACTTCACTGTCTTCTTGCTTGAATTGTTTCAAATGGGAGGTCTGGTTTGATTTGTATGTCCCTTCCTTTGTATTTGAAAGTTTTTCTCTCCCTTGTTGCTTTAAAGAATTCATTTTTCTCTTTGTTTTTTTTGCTAGTTGAATTAATATATGTCTTGGTGTTGGTCTGTTAGGGTCTATTTTATTAGGGACTCTTTTTGCCTCCTGGATTTGCACAGATGTCTTTTTCCAGAGAGTGGGAAAATTCTCTGTTATTAATTACCTCATTACTTCTTCTCCCTTCCATTTTTCTCCTCTTCTGGTATTCCTACATTTTGTTATTTCATTTATCATTGTTCATTAAGTATATAAATTTTTCTTTCAATGTTTTTCTCTTGCTTTCTTATTGACTTCTTTGTCATTGTTGTTTTGTAGTTTTTCCTCAAGTTCTATGCATTCTTCTAACTGTGTAATTCTGCTATGATGGCTTGCTAGCATGTTTTTTATTTCCCTTAGTTCCAATTTTAAGGATTCTTTCATCTTTTGTAAAAGTTCTTTTTTGAGTTGGCTGAATTGTTCATTTATAGATTTCTTAATCTCGCAGGCAAGTGATTCCTTGTTTTCCATTGCTAGGGCATTCATTGATGCTTTTAGGTTCTCATCTATTGGGCTTGTGTGTTTTGGTGGACTTGGAAACTTGATAGGAGGAAACTTGATAGGATTTCTCTTCATTTCTCCAGCTGCTAGTGTCTTCCTTAGTTTACCCATATTTCTTCACATCTGGTGGTTTTGAATGTTGAGTTTTCTGGTTGTTTAATAATAAAGTGGTCTGCTGTACTGGTTGTATTAGAGGTGCTTGAAGGTATATTCAATTGAGTTTATTTTTCCTTGGCCAGGTGGCTCGTCTAAGTATGATAGGGATATCACAAGTTGCTTCAGTGTTTTGCTATCCTGTTTTATGGACTGTGGATTATCTGAGAAAATTGAGTGTTAGATCTAGCTGACTGGACCTATATGGTGTAAATTAGACTATCTGTGGGGAGTAGGATGGGTAGTCTCAAATCTGCCCAGAGGTTTCAGGCTGAGGTTCACACTTTTCCAGATCTGGTGGAAGGCGGGGTATCAAACCTGCCCAAAAGATCTCAGGCACAGGTGCGCACTTCCAGGTTTGTCTGGGTGGAGGGTGGGGGAGTGGGTGTGATCTCAAATCTCCCCCAAAGGTCCCAGGTGCAGGTGTGGCACTTCCCAATCTGACAGGGGGCGGGGATGGTCTCAAACCTGCTCCAGAAGTCCCAGGTGCAGGTACAGTGGGGGGTGGGGCCAGTCTCAATCCTGCCCAAATGGTCTCAGGCACAGGTGTGCCACTTTCCGGTCTGGAGGAGGCAGGAGAGTCTCAAACCTAACCAAAAGGCAGAGGGGGAGGTGCCTAAAATAAATTTATTTTTAAAGAAAATTTGATAAAAGGGAACGCCTATAGTGTAATACGGAAATGTATAATTTAGCTTCTTCAGTTGAATTTAAAGAGCCATTAGCAATAAAGTAACAATTTCAATGCATTTCACTATTTTTAAAGTTACAGTGGTTCTATTTTTTTTTTTTTTGCCATAACATTGAACTTTATTTTTCAAAGATCTAAGAGGAAATTTTAATGGGAATTTCTGTAAGAGATTTTTTTTTTATTTTAGTTAAATAGGTAAAGGGAACTTATATAGTGAGGCTTGGAAACATGTACTAAAGTTTCAGAAACATTCGCAGCATTAGAAGAAAAACAACAATCTATGTGTCCCGTTCAGCAAGAATATATAATTTAGTGGGTTTCAGGTAGGAACCTAACTATGCTTTATAGCAAGTTTGAGAAGAATCTACATGCTTAGTCTGGGGACCACACTGAGAATTGCTGCTCTGGCATAACTAAGTTGATCCCTTTGTATGATACACCCTTTTCTGAACCAATTATCGATACGTTCCCAAACCAACATTACCCAGCTTCTTCAACCAGAGAGAATTATTTGAGAGTCTTTTGAACTTAAGCCTTTCTAATGATGAGAATATTTTCTATACACAATTGCATAAAAGAAAATATACACTTGCTAATTAGCTATAATTGGACAAACCTGTTAGCAATCAATTCTGTGCTGGTAGAATTGAAGAAAATCTGATATCTTTTATTTTTAAATCTCTCTTGACACTTGAAAATTATAGACAAGAAGGAGGAGAAAAAGGAACCCCAGTACTCTTCAAAACAGAGGCTGGAACCATATTATAGTGGGGAGAGCACTTATCTTGCAAGTTGCTAACCTGGGTTCGATCCCTTGCATTTTATGGGGTCCACAGGAGAGAATATTGAGTGCAGAGCTAAAATGAAGTCCTGAATACTACTAGGTAGATAAAACTTGGCCAACAAACAAAAACAAAATAAAGTTACAAAATGATAGTCATATGTTGTATTAATATAAAATATAAAGTCCTAGGTTGGGATGAGGCCTTTCTCTGCACTTGCATGGTGCCTATGACCCCTTTGGCCTGTGGGTCTGAAGGTACAGGAAAACAGCATAGAAATAATTACAATGTGCTTTTACTACATTCTGTATTCATTTACTTTTATGAACAAAATAATAATTTATCATATATATCTTTTTATCTCATATCTTATAACTTAAACCATCTTACCCAAATTCTGGTACATTTTGTATATTTTGACAGAAAATATCAGTTTGCAAATAATGCATTTCCAGAGCACTATGACATTTCTGTCATGACCAATAATCTTTGGTAAAGATTTGATACTCAAGTGTAAGAAGCTTTGATGATGACCAATATTTGAGAAAATATTTGACTGGCCTCACACTACATAGATTTCCTTTGAAAATTATTTTTTATTTTTATATGCTAGCTATGACTCTAAATCAATACCACAAGGCTTTACTCTGTTATGTGAGATTAAGCAGGAAATTCTTACTAAAAATTTAATATAAAAATAGCAATGCTCCTAGTATAGAATTGGCACCAATTAGCATTTACAGCCGTTGGTAATGGAATAGTATCTGCACATATAATAGAAACCTCTGCTTGTCACATGTAGATTAGCAGTTCTGATTTATAGTCTTCATATTGCCCTTCTGGGTATTATTAGTCTTATTTATAATAAAGGTAACTATTATTTAAATGAAAGTTCAGAAACTATTGTTTGTTTGTTTTTTAAATGATAATTTAGGGTTAACAAGATCATAGAACTCACAGGCCTTGCAAGTGGTCCATACATGGTTCCCTAAACAATGCCAGGAATGATTTCTAAGTGCAGAACCAAGAATTATCCCTGAGCACACCCAAGAATTGCTCAAAAACAAAACACAAAAGGGAAGAGATTAAATATATCAGCATAGCACTAAACCTAAAGTGTGGTCTTTCAAGGACATAAGACCCATTTTACTGCCTGTGAAGTAAGCCTGTGTTATTCCTTGTTACTTAACATTCATTCAGAACTGAGAGATTTATCATATTCAGGAAGCAAACAAGAAGACTACTACCAGCAACATCCCAGACCACTGCATCAAAGTCTTCATCTTGACAAGACTGGTTGAGATTATTTGTTTGCTGCTTACTAACTAGGAGAATGTATACCATCAAATTTGGAGAGATACACCTCTAAAGGTGAAAAATGTCACCCTAATTTTCTTCACCAGGTAGATTTTCAGAGCACAGGTCTCTAATCAAACATCCATCATTGCCATGGGGGAAAATATAGTCCTTTACTTTCTTCAAGTTAAAGTGTATTCTCCCCAAAGAGAAAGTCTAACCATCCCCTACTAGAGAGTCACACAAGCAAATAGGTCATAAATTCTCCCATAGATGTTTGCAAGGTCATTTTGGATGTTTCACTGATGAATTCTAATATTGAGTTGGGCTTAAGTAGTTGGTTCTTCTGTTCATATTCATATCCCAGGATTGTTGTTCCCAAACCATAGTTAGGTCTATGCAGAGTGGTCTAGTCTGCCAAATTGTGACCCTGTTCTATCTTTGCCTAAAATATAATACCTGAGCACAGATGCAAATACTTCACCTTCTATGAGAAAAGTTACTTTGGGTGCCTAAATTAATGATATGGCAGGAAAATTACTTGAGGCTATCTTAGTATATGAATGAGCTAATAAAGTTGAATAATCTGTTAAAAATCTGTTTCTTCCCAGAATTTTTGATGGTGTCTACAGAGAGTAAGTCTCCCCAGAGATGTTACATCACAGGCCCTAAGACCTCTTTTTTATGTTACATGGTAAAAATTACTTGGCAGCTGTGATTAAGTATGTCTTATTAGGGAGACCATTATGGATTATCTAGGGTGAGTCAAGTGTTCTATTAATAAAGAAGCAGGAAGGTCAATCAGAGGAGATATGAAATAGTAGCAGAGATTGCAGTGATGTGGGCCCAAAAGTCAATGAATGTTAAGTAGTGTTTAGAATCTGAGAAAGGCAAGGAAATAAATTTTACCCCAGAGCCTGCAGAAGAAATGCCTGAATTCCATCATTTAGGCAATTTTAGGATTATTGCACTTAAAATTGTAAGATTAATTTATGTTGCTCTTGGGTACTAATTTCATAATACATTTTTAAAACAATGATAGGAAACAAATACAAATCCTCCTCATCTCTCTCCATGAAGAAATCAGTCCAATGTACAAAGGGATCTCAGAGATAGAGACCCCCATGAAAATTCCAGGTTTAAACATGCCTACTGTAAATGGAATGAACATGATTCTTCATATTTTGATGGTGTATTCTAATAAGTGAGCACTGAAACAAATATATTTCTAGGAATTTAAAATTCTTAAAGTATTTGGTAATGAAAATGCGGATATAATTTTAAATTTTTACTTCATAATTTTTGAGATTTTCCTAGATTGTGTAAGGACTAGGAGTATCCAATGAGACACTGCTGTAGTACTTATGCCAAAGCACTATTTCCCTCCACTTTCTCCCTATTTTAAGTCTGGAATCTTTCTGACTTTGCAGTCTTTTCTACATATCTCAAAAAGTCTGTGAACATACCCTTATCTGATAATATATGGAAGTTATACAATATAATAGAGAAATGTGGTATCATATACCCAAAGAATACTCAGATTTTTACTGTATATTTAAGGTCCCTGAGAACTTTTAAAAATATATCGTTATAATCCAATTAAATTAAAACCTCTTGTCTGACTCAGTTATCCATCTTACATCAGTTTTCTAAAATGCAGCCAAATGCTGGCTTAGTGATTGAGTTAGCTAATGGATCCTATAGGCAAGAATCCACTACTCAGATGAGATTTTTCCATAGATTCCATAGAATTTTCCACTAACTCTTAACAACAGAGATATTCTAAAATAAGTGTAATTCTCCAGAATTTAGAAGATACTTAGAACTAATGGGCACTTAGAATTAGTATATACACTTAGAACCAGCAGGCCTCATGGATCCTCAATACCTTGTATAGCCTCAATTTCTTTTTCTGTGTAATGGAGTTAGAGTCATGTGTATAATTAAGAAAAATTGAATGTTATATTCAAGCCCACCATATGTGATTTATTAATAGTCTAGTCATTAATATTTTTGTGCCTCTCCAACTTTTTTGAAGATATAGAACCCAAGGATTAGATAGGAAAGTTATATGCCCCATTGCCAGCTGGTTTGTTATACCAGGAATTGGTAAGTAGTTGCTTAGTGATATAAAAAGCATTTGCACTACATCTACTCTCATTCTTGATATAGTACATGCTTAATGGTCATTGAATATAAATGAAGTTCCTCAAATAATTCAGTAAATCATGTAGGTATTTTTTTTTTGTTATTGTTGTTTTTGATTTGGGTCATACCAGTGGTGCTCAAAGATTACTACTGGCTCTGCACTCAAGACAATTTTCTTGAGTTAGGCTCAGTGGAATCAAACCTGGGTTCTCTGAACACAAGTCAAGCACACTGCCCAATACTATCTCCAATCCCAGGGCCTACCTTTTCTATGCTAATGATGGTTAGGCTCAGTGCAGGGGAAGGCCTCTGTTGCTTTGGGATCTATAGTACTGGTCACCCACTCATGTCTTCTATCAAGCACAATTGGTGATGCAGCACACAATCTGTATTTAATAACTGGTGATTGAAAATTATAGCACTTGGCTTTAGATCTCATTCCAAAGGCAATAAATTAAAACCTGGCACACAAGTAGGTTGTTATATAACAGCTGCTGATAGAACCTATCATCTTTGAATATCACCACCTTCTCAAGTGAGTGAGGATCATTTTGCAAGTGAATATATATCTGGATAACAAAATGGCAAAATACAAGTGAAAGTTCTCTCAAAAAAGGCTAATTTTTTTATAGGAATTCTGAACCTACTCATGAATCTGCTCTACTCTGGAAAAATGAAATAGCACAGAGTGTTTCTGATACAAGTTCAGTAACACCAAGGTTATATTCAAATCATTGAACCAAAGGACAATAGGCTTGTTGCACAAGAATGTTTGTACCAGATTATGGGCTTCTCTAAGACCTCAGCAGGACCCATTTTCTCATTGTTGAACTCATGATCCAGGAGCTGAATATGAAATTTTGTGATGGGGATAATGTGGGAGCATCGTGGGATAGTAATATTTTTCTAGAACCTCTCTATTATTTTTTCTCTAAATGTTCTGGCAGCAGAGAAATAATCCTGAGAGCATGATACTCTCCTTGCGGAAGAAGTAATCATAAGCTTCATAAAGAGAGGTCAAGGAAGACAAACCAAAATAAGTTTTTCAAAAGTGAGAGAATAGGGGCCGGAGTGTTAGTGCAAGCGGTAGGGTGTTTGCCTTGCATGCCCTAACCTTGAATGGACCGCAGTTCAATCCCCCGGTGTCCCATATGGTCCCCCAAGCCAGGAGCGATTTCTGAGCTCATAACCAGGAGTAACCTTTGAGCATCACTGAGTGTGCCCCCCTCAAAAAAGAAATAAAAAGTGTGAGAATACAAGATACTTCCATGGTTTTTCATGATCTATCAGCTGATTTATACAGCCCATGATTTATACACCTCCAAGGTTATTTCTATAACCCCCTGTTTATGGCTGATCATGAAAATATTCTCAACGTGGCCAAGAGAGTATAAAAATTGGGAAAAGCTTAATCTTTGAAAAGCATGTGTCTGGGTAATAATAATAAATACAGCAGAAATTAGGCAACTTGAGGAATTTGTTGTTTATAACTGTTTTTTCTTAATCTCGCAATCCCATGCCAGGCTTTTTGTGCTTAAAAATAAGTCACACTGGATAGTATTTGGTGCTGAATTATAGGAGGTATAAGAATATGTATGATATCCTATTGTAACATTATATACAACATTCTAACAGTAATTGTTATTTAGTGTAAACTCTTTGCCTAAAAGGGAAAAAAGGAAAAACTAAAAGAAAAGTTTCATAGAGGCAGGTTGAGGCAATGAAGAGAAATCTGGGACATTGTTGAAGGGGAAAATGAATACTGGTGTTGGGGCATTGTAAGTCTGAAACTCATTTATATAATTTACAGTGATTCAATCAGAAACTAAATAAAAAATGTCATTTCAAAGTCCTCTCTATTTAGTCTTCTCTGAAACGCAAAACTGTCCAAATCTTACTGATGGGTTTCATTTTTATAGCTAAAAGGATCACTTTGTGGTGAACAGAAGGAAAATTTCAACAAGTCTCTTCCCTAAGTCAGAATTAAATGTACACTTATATTTAAAATGTTTATGTCTTGCAAAATTCTTTCTCTCATGAGACAATTGGTCTCTCTAATTATTGTACTGCATACTGTTCAGAGAAGCAATGTTAAAGATTCTGGAATAAAATATTCATAATGTTCTTAATTAGTTGTAAAATTTAGGTTTTTAATCACCTTTTATTTTCTTGAGTGTATTTTGTATCATTGGCGATTCCGCTTTCTATGGGTTCACAAGTGAAAAATTTTGAATGAATTAATAAATTCATGATGTAATTCTACTACTGAGTGGATTATTAGGATTTGAAAATTATAATATTTCAAAGTACAAAAGAAATTATTCAGTTGAAATGGCAGTGACTATCCAAAGTCAATTTGGAGAGACTGTTGAAGATACATGTTTAAAAAAAATTTTTTTTCAAAACTCAGTCTTGAGAAGTCTCGAGAGATAACATAGGTGTTAAGGCACTTTTCTTGCATATAACTAACCCTAATTAGATCAACAATTTTTCAGTGATTCTCTGGATACTGCAATAAGTGGTCTGTGATCATAGAGCTAGCAGTGCGCTCTAAATTCAACAAGGTGTGCCCCCTCTTCCAAAAACAGCAAACCAAAAACCAACAACAAAAAAATAATAAAAACTCGTCCCGAGTTTCACTTGACACTGCTTCTGAAAGACAGTCATTTATGTTTTAGGATAAATTTCTGATCCTTCTTCAAACTCTAGCTCTATCTGGTGCTTAGTCATTTTTTTAAGAAATAAAATTTCTTAAATTAGTATTTAAATGAGAATTTTATGTTTCCAAAATGGCCAGATCTGTGAACTTATGCTGTAATAAGCTTGGTTTTGTAACTGAAAATGTTCAATATATTATTACTAGCATTGCCATCGTCCTCAGGGATGTTGCTGACTAATATCTTAATTGAAGAAATAATAAGAAAGGCTGTTCCTGTCATCTTTGCAACTGATTGGAGAAATACGTGGCACTGTACATTTCATAGTTTTCTCTCCCTAATCAACAAGTATTTCAGTATTAATGCTGAGCAAGATTTGGGTAAGGCATTTGTCTCACACAGTTCACTGGGTTCAATTCCTGGCCTCCCATATGGTCTGCAGTCAGGAATGATCACTGCCCTTATAGTCATTTTGTGGCCAGTGTGGCTTCCAGACAAACAAACAAAAAGTCATAATTAAGACTGAACTATTCTTTGAGAACTTGAGATCAAAATTCTAAGAGAATCTTTACCAATACATTCTTTTATGTATTATTTTAACTTAATTTATATAGTCACCCTGAAATTAGAAAGTTATTTCACTCAACATAATAGTTTCCATGTCCATCCAAATATAGGAAAATTAATAATTTCTTACTATTCTATAAAATTTAAGGATTCAGTTTGATTCAGAGGAAGCAACATTAAGATCAATTATAGATTTAAACATCAAGATTAGATTAATTTATGCAAAATGTGAATAGTTAAACTACAATGAATTACTTAAATCACTCCTCAGAGTAGTCTTGAAATCTATTTTTAATTTTAATTGACATATTTACCTATTGCTAAAAATCTTTAATGAACACATAGAAAAAACATTGTTTATCATTAAGTTAAGAACATATGTATTTTATATCCTCAAACTTAAGGGACAATTATTAGAATAAACAAGCTCCAAAAAAAGGAAAACAAGATACAATCTGTAAAGTAGCTTCATTGGCATACTTTTTTTAATGACTGTTAATATTCTATAACATTCTTGGCTTCTCAGTTCTGAAATTGTTGTTGTCCTTTATTCATCTCATTGTCTCTGCTCATTAAAGAGTAACTTACCACTTCTCATTTTGATTTTATTTCCAGTGAGAAGACTGATGATTACGAATTGGCTTATTATGCGGGTTTGCCTATGAGGAAGGAATGTTGTTGATCATGCTGAAAGGTGTATTCTTGGTAAGTGACATCCCATAGAAATTATAGTTATACACTGTTTTTTAAGTTACTCTTTGGTATTTGATTAATGATTGTGTTCTGGAGTTCCAAAACTGAAAGGACACATTTCTGAACCTGCAAGGCTACAATCCAAATCTTGAGTATGATAGTCACCAGCCTATAACCTAGAAGTTATAACCTTATAACCTTAGACATTATCATGGGAAAATGCCATTCTAGGAACTGCAGACAACATGGTGATAGCAACAAACATTTTAACCTTTGAACATTTACAGATGTCTTAAGTTTTCTATGTGTCAGATGTCCTCATTAGTGAACTACTCTGTAAATACAAATTGAGCTTGACTGAACCTGTTAGAGATGGAAGAATTTTTCCTATACCAGTTTTTTTCCTATTTTTGTCAAGAGAACAAGGAATATAATATAAAGTGAACTCAAAGATTTAACAGTGTTAGTATCAACCTAATAGTAACATTTTAAGTTAGAAAAACATACTCTTCAATTTTTTTCTTTTTAAAGCTAAATACCTTTATTGAATATTTTTATTTAAGCAACATGATAACAAATACTTTTGTAATTGGGTTTTAGTTACAAAAAAGAACACCATCCCATTCACCAGTGCAACATACTCACCACCAATGCCCAACTATCTTCTCCCCCACCCAGTGCCCGTATTAGAGACAGGCATTCTATTTCTGTCACTATCATTATTATGATAGTGGTCAGTGTAGTTATTTCTATAACTGAACTCACCAGTCTGTTCTTACAGCCCTCATCTCTATGGTCTTTGTGTATTATTACAATAACATCTTTTTTTTTTTCAGGTTGTCCTTACAGCCTGTCCTTACAGCCTTCATCTCTATTGTCTCCGTGTATTATTACAATAATGTCTTTTATTTTCTTAAAACTCATAGTTGAGTGAGATTATTTTGTGCTTATCTCTCTCCCTCTGACTTATTTCACTCAGCATAATAGTTTCCATGTCTATCTGTGTATAGGAAAATGTCATGATTTATCTTTTCTGATGGTTGCATAGTATTCCATTGTGTAAATGTGTAAATGTACCACAGTTTCTTTAGCCACTCATCTGTTGTAGGGCATCTGGGTTGTTTTCAGATTCTGGCTATTGTAAATAAAGCTACAATTAATATAGGTGTGCAGAAGGCATTTTTGTATTGTGTTCCTAGGATATATCTCTAGGATTGGAATAGCTTGATCATATGGAAGCCCAATTCCTAGATTTTTGAAGAACCTGTATATTGTTTTCTATAAAGGCTGCACTAATGCTATTTCCATAAGCAGTAAATGAGAATTCCTTTCTCCCTCCATCATTGCCAGGACTAATCTTGTTCTTTGTGATGTGTGCCAGTTTCTGTAGTGTGAGATGGTACCTCATTGTTGTTTTGACTTGCATCTCCCTGATGGTTAGTGATGTGGAACATTTTTTGACAAAGTGTCTGTCCATTTCTTCTCCCCATTTTTTTTATGGGATTAGATGTTTTTTCTTGTAAAGTTCTGTCAGTGCCTTATATATTTTGGATATTAGCCCCTTATCTGATGGGTATTGAGTGAATAGCTTCTCCCATTCTGTGGGTGGCTTTTGTATCCTAGGCACTGTTTCCTTTAAGGTGCAGAAGCTTCTCAACTTAATATAGTATCATCTGTTTATCTTCGCTTCCACTTGTTTGGAGAGTGCTGTTACCTCCTTGAAGGTATCTTTAGTGTCAACATTATGGTGTGTTTTACCTACGTGTTCTGTATACTTATGGTTGCAGGTCTGATATCAAGGTCTTTAATCCATTTATATTTGACCTTTTGGAATGGTGTGAGATGGAGTTTTGAGTTTGCCTTTTTTTTTTGCATTTGGCAAACCAGTTTTCCCAGCACCACTTGTTGAAGAGTCTTTCATTGCTCCATTTTGCATTTTTTGCCACTTTATCAAAGACTAATTGATTGTATATTGATTGTATATCAGGGGGACATTCTCTGAATACTCAAGTCAATATTGATCTTAGGGTCTATCTTTATTCCAATACCATGCTGTTTTAATGACTGTTGCTTTGTAGTACAATTTAAAGTTGAGGAAAATGATGCCTCCCTCTCATCTTCTTTTTCTTAAGGGTTGCTTTAGCTATTCGTGGGTGTTTATTGTTCCAAATAAATTTCAGGAGTATTTGAGCCACTTCTTTGAAGAATGTCCCGGATATCCTTAGAAGAATTACATTAAATCTGTATAATGATTTGGGGAGTACTGGCATTTTAAAATGTTAATCCTGCCTATCTATGAGCAGGGTATGTATCTACATTTTCTGTGTCCTCTCTTATTTCTTGAAGCAGTGTTTTGTAGTTTTCTTTGTATAGGCCCTTCATCTCTTGTTAAGTTGACTCCAAGGTTTTGAGTTTGTGTGGCACTAATGTGAATCGAATTGTTTTTCGGTTTTTTTTTTTTTTTTTGGTTTTTTTTTTTTTTTTGGTTTTTGGGCCACACCTGGTGACGCTCAGGGGTTACTCCTGGCTATGCGCTCAGAAGTTGCTCCTGGCTTGGGGGACCATATGGGACACCGGGGGATCGAACCGAGGTCCATCCAAGGCTAGCGCAGGCAAGGCAGGCACTTTACCTCTAGCGCCACTGCCCGGCCCCGGAATTGTTTTTTTTTTAATGTCCATTTCGTCTCTATCATTATTTGTGCAAAGAAGGCCATTGGGTTTTGCATGTTAACTTTGTAGCCTGCCATTTTGCTTTCTGAATCTATTATTTTTAGAAGCATATTCTTCAAATTTTCTTTTAGCTCATCTAGACAATTTTTCATCTTCTTTTTAGCATCATCATAAAGATAATTTGGGACTTCAACTCATGCTGGAATAATTGCAGTGGCCTACTAAGCACTTTATTCTTACATAAGATATACTGTTCTACATCTGGAATTTATCTCATAATTAACATTTACAATGACTTCACATCTAATCACTTCAGAAGAAAATTTGGCCCTATACCATCAGGTCAACTTATTTTTTTTGCTCAAATATATACATAAATATAATATTGAATAGCTTATCATTTATTTATTGTTGAGTAGTACATTATCTTAAATCTACTTTATTTTACAATTGAGCACATCTGGTGTTTCTCAGGGGATATACTGAGCTTAGTATTTGCATTATCTCAGGGAGATACTCAAGAGATGTTCCGAAGATCCAAGGCAGGACTCCAGCTTCCAAAGTATGAACTCCAGTTCACTGAGCTATCACTCTGGTATTCACAGCACCAGCAAAACTGCACCTTAAAAAGGACTATGTGGACATGTCGTATTTTATTTCTATTATGATTAGGTTAGTTTATTGGTGGCCAGAAGATTCACTTTCATTTTGCCTTGCTTACATAATAGGCAAATTGGTGCTCTGCCAGCACTTTAAAATGACAGCATCCAAAGTTTGTTTGGGCTTCCCTACAGTATAGAAGCTGGGTTCTATGCCAGTGTCCCACAAAGACTAGGAGAAGTAAGTTGTATCACGTTAGAAGCCTCAGTCAAATAGTGTCCTTCCATCAGGCCATTCATGTTTAGGAGGTGATTGGTTTAGGAAATTAATCATACTCAAGTCATTTAATATTTCTTACAAGTGGGCTAATGTGCCATATGATCACATTAGATCACATAGATCACAACTTATCTTTGAGCACAAAAAGCAAAATCATACAAAAGTATGATTTAAATCATGTCATGATTAAAATCAGAGCTGTGAAGAGCTACTGAATTTCATTTAATAGATATGGATATGGAGTAAAAATGGTATGTTTAATCAGTGAAAAAGAAGATCCTTATAAAACATAGGGAACACTGAGCTATAGGTCACTGCTTACTAGATCTAAGTTATAGAACAACACAAGGATACTTGTTACCAAAAATTCAGGAGGGTGTAACTGTAACCTAAAATTTTAAGGTACTCTTCAAATAAAAGTCATTATTATTAGTCCATGGCCTAGTTGCACAAACTAATCTCCTCGATAATTAGGAGACTGAGTAGTCAGTTCCCTCTCCTACCCACAAGAAACAGGAGTCAGGCACTAACTTGTTGAAAACAATTTAATCCATGCTAGTGTGCTGGCATGCTGCCCTTCTCCCTCAAATAATTCAAGAAGAAACTAACCTGTTGCCACAAGCAAAAACGTTCAGATACCAGCTGCAACTGCGAACTGGCAGGGGCAAGAGCACCATTCATTATGCAATTATCCATAATTAGGTGCTCATTACTATTTTATCATGGGGGAGCCGGCAACCACCTGTGCAGAGATGCTGTGGGGACTGGCAAACAAGTGGAACAGAGCATTGCTTGTTCTCTAGGAACGTGACATCTAAAGTCGACAGTTTCAACCTGCACATGAGGCCACACTAACACGCAAACAGATGCAAACACATCAAGGCCAACTATGTATATTATGTACATGTCATAATCCCTGTATCCCTTTTAGCTCTGGTTTCTGTACATGGACAACAGAGAGCAAGGTTAGACAGAAATAATAAACTGCTTATTTCATAGGAAATTCTTTTTATTCAGGACATTTTCTTAAGTTAGAAATAAGCGCTTAAAATAATGAGACATCTGACACTCAAACCTTGTTTTACTCTTTCTCTAGTAAAGAAATCCTCTTCTAGTAAATACTTCTTGAACCCAAATTCAGAACAAGAACTTTTTATCCTTGTATCTACTGCCACTGAATGCCTGGCAAACACTGAGTATTCAATGCAATGTTTCAATATATAGGGATATTTGGATAAGTATAGATGTGAACCATAGAAGACTTGTTGACTGGGTATAGCTTTACTTTATAGAGAAATTACTCATGGTTAGTTTGTTAAATAAGGGAAAAGGAATTTCATATACTTAGTCTAATGCTATGAAGAGGAATTCTATTTTTTCATAGATTGAATAATTCTATCTTTTTACAGATAAAAAGAAAATATTCAAGTTGTTATGGAATTTGAATTAGTGAGTGCTTAGAAGTGTAGGTTCCATGTGTTCTTTTTATAATTAATTTTTTATTTTTAATTATGAGAACAAAGATGCAAAGAAAGAGGACAAGGTAAAGTTACAGTGGAAGGACAATCCCCCATAAACAGAATTTTCAGTAGTCCCATTGCTGATATCTTAACTTTGAACTTTCAGCCAAAGAACATTAAGAAAAATAAAACAGAGCCCATGTACAATTACTTTGTCCCTCAAGTCCCCAGATTGTAGTACATAATATTTCTTAACAGCACACAAAGAAATCTAAAGACATAAAACTTATGTAACTCCTTAAACATTGAAGGCAAAGTACTTTTTTACATTTCCATGCACATGCATATTAGTTTAAGTTAACCTCAAAAGTTTAAGTGGGTTGTTTTTCTTAAGGATTAGTGTCAAAGGAGCACAATAAAAACGGTGTTAGAGTGGCAATTATTGTTTGCATAGGCCCACCAAAATATGAGGGACATGGAAAGGAAAAGCCTTGGCCTAAATACAAGGAGACCCTACCCCTGAAGTTTCCTGGCATAAGACCAACTCTAGGATCCTGGCAAACTAGTTTGTCCAATCTAGTTCATTGTCTATAGTGCCAATACACTTTTATTTTTCACAGTCTCTGCTGTTGGTATCATGTTTCTGTATTAAAGATCCTGGAATCTGCATATCCTATATTGAAGTCAGGATGGTGCAGAGCGTCCTCTCATTTCACCTCACAATTAAAGGGCAATGCAGAGAACTCAGTCCTGTAAGCAAGTCATTGTTGTTGTCGAGTCTTCTTAGTGTTAAGGGAAGTCTCTTTTGAGCAGGTCGATGTCAAAGCCGTGATAGTGTCTTCCCTGGTAGAGGATTGCTTCCAGGTGTTGTTATAAAAAACCTTGGATGTTTCATAGATAGCTTCCCTGGTTCAGGGGTGAATGGAGGATGCCCATTCATCTGAGGCCTGTGCCAGGTCATAATATCAATGTTCAGGGTGTGAGGTCCCATTGCACTACGAGATTTGTGTGTTACAATCTCTATTAGATAAGAACTTATTTGTATGTATAGTATTTTTCTATTTTAATGTGCCTATGCAAACAAGGAACAATGCCACGTGGCATTATCGGCGCATATGGGGGCCATAAGAACAAGTCCAACAATCCCCATGACATGGTTCAATCATAAGCATTAAACTGAGGGACTCTTCCACCAAAATTCCTTATTGAACAGCTCACAAAGAGAAGACAAGATAAAAAGTGGGTAGAATTGTCATGGTAAAAGAATATTTAGAAAGAGGTATAGCTGTTAAAGAAAATACACATAAAATATTCAAAAGACATATGTGTCCATTTTATGTCTTTTGAAACAGTTGGGGGGTTGTTAAATCCAATGCATGACTTTGGTGTGTGATTAGAACTGTGTAGTACTGAAGTTAAAAAGGGTAAACGTGGGGTACTGATGGTTGGGGTGAGAGAGTTAAGGAGTAATAATGAGCTTTGTAGGGGTATGCAAAAGGGCAGAATCTGTTGGGGCAAGAGGTTGGTCTTGGTGCCTAACAAATTAAAGAACTGAGGGTAAAGAGGGTTAATTAAGGGGAAGATAACAAATCCAAATTGGGAGATAAGGGAGTAGAAGGGGCTCTGGTGTGGAGGAGGGGAAATATATCAGAAGGGCTATATACATTGTATAGATGAATTGTTTATGGATTAGGCTTGGCAGTTAGAGAGGACCACTGTATAGGAAGTCACGTCTACATATACACTGATTTTAGAGATCTATTTGAATATTATCCTCCAAATCTAGGGAATTCCATTTTTTTCTAGAAACAGTCAAGAATTAAGAATAATTTTGGGTGTTGTTTAAAAGTATATATGTCGCATGAGCTCATTTGTGCCCGCACTTTTGAAAATGAATACTAGGAAGAAAAGAACTCCTGAATGGGGTCCAGTATGCATAGAGGAAGAATTTCTCTCCCCCACACTCCCCCCCCAGGGCCCGATTTACCTGGAATGGCCCTGAAGACCACTCTGGCGTGGGGGGATCTTAGTCCCCTGGACTAAGTGGTCAGCCCAGGGGGCCTATGGCTAGCTGTCCTGCCCCGAGCCCCCAACATACCAGCTGAGGAGACACAGAAGAACTGGCATGTGAAATCTTCTGGGTGCAGCCCCTGCCTCTGTAGTTTGTAGATGTATGGGGCAGGAATTTCTCCCCCCCAGCCTTCCCCCAGGGCCCGATTTACCAGGTTCCATGTATTCTATCAAGACCTGAAAATGTGTTACCACAAGACCACTTAGGTAGTACAATGTGTAAGATATTTGCCTTCTATGCTGCCAAATACCAGTTCGATGTGTCACCACACATATGGTTAATCAAACTCTGTCTAGAGTGATCCCTAGAGTACAAAGATAGGAGAAATTCATCAGCACAACAGGGCATCACACTTCTAAAGGAAAAAAAAATATACTACTAAAAGAAAAATATTTAGGTTATTTGTATTCCCAAATGACTAATACTAGATAGAACAATTCATTCCATCGCGTCTTTGAGAAAGGAAGAAGTCTAAGTTTTAAATATAGATATATTTAATAAAATGTCAGTAGTTAAAATGTTTTAGTAGTGATGTTCCAGTAAACACATATTTTCTTGATTTTTAATTATTCAGAATTAGCCTCAAAACATATAGGTTTATGGAATTAGTGGTTATTCTTATGCAAGCTTGAATGTACTAAAATTCATTATATATAAATTTAAATATATACTAATTTAAAAGATAACATATGTGTCACCTTATAATATTTAGGAGATATCACTGGTTTAAATTGAACATATTGAAAGAGTATCAGTTTACTTACTAAAGAGTTTCAAATAGAAAAATGAAATACTTAAAGGCCCTTAAGTCAATGATAGACAATTGAACAAACTTGTTTTCTAATTAATAATGAAAGTATATATTAAATCGGTATAATAATTTTTAAAATATAAGCTTAATCATTTAAATAATTAATATTATTCTGTAATGCATAGCAAAATCTTTTAACATCACATAAAAACTGAAAAGAATAAAAAGTTTCAGCATGTGATGAAACAAACTTTTGTGATACCAAAAACTCATTGGAATCATCTAAAAATAACTCAGGGTCTGGAAAGATAAATATATAGACTAAGCACTTCCTGCCAAACAGTAATCAGGGAGTTCATGGCCAAGTGTTGTTCCTAAGCACCTTATTCCCCACTATAAAATAACCCAATACACAGTGCTAAAATAAAATTTTAAAATAATTTTAGATAAAATAACAAAACAAATTAATAGAAAAGTAAAAAAATGGACACAATAAGCAGTTTATAGAAATAGGAAAAAAAAGAAATAGGAGTAAAATAGTGAATGAACATATGGCTTCTCATTTATTTGTTTTTTTTTTGTTTGTTTTTTGTTTTGTGGTTTTTGGGTCACACCCGGCAGTGCTCAGGGATTATTCCTGGCTCCAGGCTCAGAAATTGCTCCTGGCAGGCACGGGGGACCATATGGGACACCAGGATTCGAACCGATGACCTCCTGCATGAAAGGCAAACGCCTTACCTCCATGCTATCTCTCCAGCCCCGAGGCTTCTCATTTAAAATTAAGCAAATGTATCTTACATTGATAATGTAAGGAGAATATTTACCAACTAGATTGGTCTATGTAAAAATTCATAATAGATAAAGAATATATTGTCTCAAATTAAACTTAAGTACAAATACGGTTTCACTACTTGCTTAGGTAAATGTCTGCTCAATATTTCTGTGTCTCTCTTCTCTTCTATAAAATGGAAATAGGAACTAGCTCATATAGTTGTAAGGAAGATGGAATGAAACAAGAGTAGACCAACAGCTCTAAGAATAGATTTGGAAACACGGTGAATGAAACAAATGTCCTTATCAATGCTTGTGGAGAAGCAGATACAATTTTGATCTGCTGAGAACATAAAAACAAACTTTTACAAGATCAGTTATTACTCTCTACCCCTGTTTAAAATACAAATGTCTCTGGCAAGTGACTCTAATGAAGCATTAAACCATATGGGCCTATTTACAAAAGAGGCAAATGCCATATACTGCTATATGATCTCTTTGGTCCCAAATCTTAATTTTATAACCAAAGGTAGAAGACAGAATTATCAGATGCTGTCACTGAGCTATAAATGTATTTATTTTTCTGATACCTTAAGTGAAATTTAAGAAGGAAAATTTATGAGTTCATTAAAATTGCTCACAACAGTGCCATTCTATTATAGGGGTAGTGTCTTCTACTTTTCTGAAAATATGAATGCATGACTCTATTTCCATGAAGAAAAAGGGAACAAAAAGATAGGGTGAATCTTAGCATATTAAGGGAATTTTTATTATTTGTTCTGTTTGTAAAATCTGCCTCTTAAATATTCACTCAGGTAACTACGTTTCTTTTAAGTATTTGCTATAATGTAGCTGAAGCCTACTTTTATGACCCTAATTAAAATTAAAATGCTTTTGGGACTCCTGATTTCCATGTTCTAGAGGTAGTGTAGAGGGTAGAACAAAGTTTTTTAGTTTTTTTCTCATTTTCTAAGTGATAGAAGTTACATATTATTTGTTGGTTGTTTTCTTCTCTATACACAAATGTCCCAAGTATTCAGGCTACACAGAAAGACTTTCTTCCTCTTCTCATTAATATCTAAGATTTATAGATAAAATTTATTGTTTTTATTTTTTAATTTTAGATTAGTAAAATGATTACAAACAATTGAGGCTCGTCATTTTGATCAACAAAACTACTGTCCCTTAACTACAACCAAAGTGTCCAAAACATTCCAACATTGATTTTCTTGTCACTTTAATAAGTTTTCAATATTGCCTAATTCAATACAAGTTTTATGTTAAAATAATTTTTAAATTTGTATGTTTATATTAATATCAATATATACATTTATATTTAAACATTGTTCATGTTCAAATATTTATAGAATTGGGTCTTCAGAGATAGTATAAAGAGAGAAAACTGCCTTTGCATGCAGCCAACCTGGATTCTATCCTAAGCACTCCAGAGGTCCTTAGGCCTGTCAAAGTCAGAAGTAAAACCTGAGCACAGCTCCATAGGACCCCAAAACTATAGTAAAAACAAAAATTGAAAATATTTTATGACTATAAAAAAGCTTTCAGTATCTTATCTAATAATTTCAAATGTTAGGATTTCATATTTGTTATTTTCTTGAGAATAATTAGTCATTTCAGTCTCTGTCAGGGGAAAGAGTTCAGGTCTTCAAATGGAAGTTCAGTATCCCCTGACATCCTCTTCTCTGCTATTAACAAGTTGTGTAACCTTGAAAGTAAATCACCCTTTGAGATTAGAATAGAAATCTAAGATGTTTGTCTTTAAAATCTCCCTCTCTGTAACTCATTATTGAAATGTATGTGCCAGATGCTTACAATTCCTTTAGTGTTATATCATTGAATTTAAAAAAGTGGGATAAGTTAAGCAGTGAATTTCTTTGGGCAAGGGAGATTTTTGGAAACCAAAAATCTGTGGGAAGTAAATATATATAAATCTGGAGGAACATAGTCAGCAAAGGGATTGGAACTAGGAAAGAGCTATCACCAAAGTGATTAGGCTTTAAAACTCCAGGGTGCTCCATATGTCTTTTGCCATAAAATTGACAGCATTGGGTTAAGGATTCTGCACCTCTTATTAGCTATTTGCATTCTCAACAAAGATTAAAGACCTCAGAGGAAAGTTTTCTTTCACGAAAATCTGAATTTATTTTCCTTTGCTGAATCTTAAATTAGCAATTAACTGTGGCAAGTTGTGTACCAAGGAGGTCATGTTTCAACAAACATTTTCTAAAGCCATTAGGTAATGGTATTTTCCTCCCACAAATTTGAAAGCTGGAGTCTGACAAAACTAATAGGTAGTGGAGGAAATTCCACACTCAATCACATTATATTAATTTTATCTTTTAGAAGCAGATATGAGCTGCTAGCCTTTTTCTTGCAACTACCAAACAGAAGGTAATATATGAAGAAATTATACATAGAAGTTTTGGTGGAGAAAATCCTTTCCATTTTTTATTTTTTCTTTACTTTTCTTTTTTTTTTTTCTTCCAGAAATACAATCTCTAGGAATGGCTATTTAACCAGAGGTTTAAATTCTGCTTAGATCTCCTAGATTGGTTTTGAGTTTTAATTGGCAAGAGGAAAAAAGGAGAGTTTGTTTGTTTGTTAAAAGCAAAGAAATTGGGTGTAATAGTATTCCATTTGATCAAAAGAAAAACTTAAACTTTACTTTGTTTATAAGACTATCTCTTTCTTATACAGTGAATAGGATGCTTGCCTCACATTCAGCTCATTCAGCTGTCCCAGACTCAATCCTAGGACCACCCATATGGTCCCTCAAGCCTTCCAGGAGTGATCCCTGTTCATAGTTGCCAGTGAGCACAGCCAGGTATAGACTGAGAACAAAAACAAAATAATTTTGGGTAAATATTATTTTATAAAGCAATCTATTTTTCTGTCTAGTACATAAGTAGTTTCTAGAAAGTAGTAGAAACAGAGAGTAGTGAAATTGAACACTAACACTTATTAAATAATAGTTCATTAGTTTTGTTTTCTTTTTAATATATGCTGGGATTTACTTATATTATAACTGTCAAAAATCATTCTAGTATTACAGACAAAACTATTGTCCTTCAAACACTGGACCCATAACTTCAATATAAACTCCATTTAGAAAGCCATTACTAAGACCTTGTCTAGAAATACTTTGATTATTTTTGCTAAGAATGCCATCATACCTATTTGCAATATTCACTCAAAAGATATTTTCAAGTGCCAACTCAATTTTAAATTCTGGATACCATAGTTATTACCAGATTCATTACTTCATATTAAGAAGAAAGATATTAAATATCTACATATATACATATTTAATTGTAAAGAGGTGATTTGTGCTATAAAGACAATTCTGACTATAAAAAGAGATGAGAGGTGAAGAGGGTAGCTGGAGAAAAGGAAATTTGTCAGAAAGAATATTCACAGAGCCTCAAAAAGTAAAAATAAACCACATGTGAAATATAAAGAGGGCAAGGTATCTTTTAGTAGAGATCATGAGAGATAAATCTGGAGAGGTAAGTCAAAACCCAATCATGGAATGCATAACTGGTCATAAAAACAGTTTTGGAATATATTGTTAAATTATTGTAAAGCTACTAGTTAAGTTTAGGCATGGGAATGACATATCCAATATGCATTATTTTAAAAGCTTTTTTTTTTTTTTTTTTTTTGGATTTTGGAGAATGAGCACTCCCAAAGGTAGTGGTCAATTTTTGCTCCTAGCTCTGTATTTAAGGCTTAATCTTGGTAGTACTCAAGAGATCTTATATACAGAATTTGTGATTGAATTAAGATTGCTCATGTGAAAACTAAATATCTTACCTTGTACTAATTCTTTGACCTAAGAGCATATTGTTAAAAATAGATGGGGTCAGAGTAAAAAGTACAGAGGTGCTTATCTTGCATATAGTTTGGATCCTTGGTCATAGGATACCCTGAACAAAAAACCAGGAGTGATACCTGGTCATACAGCCAGCTGTGATCTAAAAACTTAACCAAAAAGAAAATAGAATGAAGTGGGCATCAGAAACAATTAGGAAACAAATTAGTAAGTTATTATTATGGTAATTGCAAAATGAACGGTTTTGAGAATTTTCTTTTAACTGATCCTCTCTTTTCTGTGGTGTGTGTGTATAAACATGTATATGGAGACTTTGGAAAAATAATATAAGGAATGTTCAATGAATCTGAGTTTGAGCATTTGAAGGAAAGATTTTTGTGTGCCCTTTGCTTATTTTTATTAGCTTACTTATATAACATCTAATAAAATTTTATTTTCACATTATTTTTTTAAATCTTATTTTATTTTACTGAAACCATTGTGAACGAAATATTTTTATCTTCTAAGAGGAAGTCAAGGCAAGAGAAGATTTGGAAGAGGTTTAGCAAAGAATGTGGCACAGGACTAATTTCTGAGTGTATTGAGATAATTTTAATTCATTGAAGCAAAAGCCACACTGGCATTTTTTCATATGACTTCTGAAGGTCAAAAAAAGGTCAAGGGCCAGAGAACATGTAAGGCAGTTGATTTGCTTGCAGTTGACCTGGGTTCATCCCTGGCACCACATAGGTGAGATCTATGAGATTCCTTTCTGGAAGGTTTTCGATTCTAAGTGCTACTCTGAACAGATTTGGTTTGTTTCTTCAAGGTCTGATAACACTGCTTTCAGTTTATTTGTTTGCTTGTGAAGGGGATTGTATTCAGTATAAGAACAAGTGCTCAAGGGAATGTATGGAATTTGTAAGATTTTGTGGTTTGTGGGTTTGTGGCTATGTACTCAAAGTTGAGAAGACTGAAGAACTATCTATATAAAGAAAAACAAGGCAGAACTTTGTTTTCTGTGGCACCATCTTGCATTTACTGTGGCACCATCTTGCAGGGGGCACTGTGGAAATAATGTGAGAAGCAGTGAATTGTGGCAGTCTATGAGGAAGGAAATAGCTCCAACCTGTCAGAAAAGAAGGTGGGAGGGTACATCATTTTGTCTAGCAAAGTACTATGATGTGTGTAGGGTTACGCACCTCCAGAGTTTTAAATAGACATAATCATAAAGTTTTATTTGTTAATTGGGTGTTGAGGCTGGGATACATTCAGAGGATTCAGGTAAAACCTAAACCTGAATGTGTGTGTGAAAAGGAAAATGTATAAATAAAGCACTGACTGATATGTTCACTATTCAATTGAAATGTTTTGTACAAAAGTTTTACCTCAGTGTTTTTGTTATATGATCTACTCTTTCTTCTGAGTTAGTTCATGACCAGCACCAATAGTTATTCAGTTTCATGGAAAAGTGAGATTTAGCCCTACTATCACCATATTTCCTCTGGTTGGTGACTACTTGTGTCTTTCCATATTGATTAGTCATGGTGACATATTAAACTGGGTTTAAGAATTGTTGAGAAGTGAATGTTTGCTGGTTATGAATCTTCCCAGGATATAGATAACTGTTCTGACATAAAGTATTCTATGTAGAGTGGTTTAAAATGTGTTGAATACACAGAATCAAAGGATATTAAAAATAAAGACTGCTTCAACACATACTATTTCATCTACATTCAGAATTTACTTCCTTGGATCCTAGAACAAACAGTTCTGATTTCCCAGTCTTTGCCCTTCATATAATACACTCCCTCTCTGTTCTCGA
Organism: Suncus etruscus; assembly: GCF_024139225.1. NCBI lineage: Eukaryota > Metazoa > Chordata > Mammalia > Eulipotyphla > Soricidae > Suncus > Suncus etruscus. Next base: position 93,596,494 of record NC_064854.1, read on the forward strand.
CCCAGTGTCACCTTACTATACTCTCATCTGTACTGTCCACATCTTAACAATCAGCAGAGACCATCTATGTTTATACCCTTTAAAAGTTCTCATAAATTTATGGGGATCAAGAGAAAGAGATATTTAAATATTTAGATATTTCTAAAACTTTAAGAAGTCAATTTTCCAGTGATATGTATTTTTATGTATTCCTAATTTTTAAGCTTTGCAAATGCAATCTTCTCTTTCTAACCACAGTGACATTCCTGCCAAAGACCTCTTCTAAAAGCCAAGATACAAAATAGTAGTCAGTCACATTTATCAAACATTTTATGGAAGAACACTTTATTTACCGGTATCATCTTACATATAAATTATCATTGAAATTTTACAATTAAGTGTTAAATATTTTATTATTTGCCCAAGCTCACAGTAAAAGTGGTAGACTCATGATTACCAACCAATTCTGACCTACCAAGCCTGATTCAGTGTCTATTCTCCTTACTGCTCTACTGGGGTGAAACTCTTCACAGTTTGATTAGTCATTGTATATGGCATATAGACAAATGTTTTGTGAATCTATATCTGAAAATAATAACCATTACCCCTATATCATGGACAGGTTGACATTTGGCCGTGATTAGACTATATTTTGAATACAAGCACAGAATTTTGTATTGTAGGCTCTATATTTTAAATAAGATATTATTATTCATGTGCATATTGATTTCTCTCCCTCCTTTCCCCCATTTTGTATTAGTTTTAATAATATTATGGTGTATATATTTTTCAGAATGTATAAATTTCTATCAATAAGATAAACCCTGATAGTAGACTTTTTAAGTAAAAGGCTGTTTTTATTTGCTGGATTGGCACATTGATATGCTAAAACATTTTCTCCCTTGAATAAAGATTATATATTAATGATAAGAACATATCCATTTTCTAGTATTTTTGATAATGCTTGTTATTATTAATTTTATAAAGTTTAATTTAACTTACAGGATATAATATGATCACTTTCAGTCTAATACAACATTCTATTTAGTCATTGATCACATTTTCAAATTAATCTACTGATTTACATATCACACACATTTGTTCATAATGGAAAAACTCATTTTTAATATTGAGTTAAAAGAATATGCATCAGTTAAAATTAGTTTTTTGTATATTTTCCACTTTTCCATTTATATTTTGACATGAAATAACCTGGTGAACTATTTGAATATGTTCCATTTTAGAAGGTTGACCATATGCTATAGTACACTTAAAAATGAAGTGCAGGTGAGAAATCTAACATAAATTGTCACAACATAGGTAAAATATAATTAACTTTTTCTTATCACTCTTCAATAACTTTAAAATACTATAATTATGTTATTTTTATAAATATTAAGACTTTGCCCAATTCTTTTTCCTTAGATATTTGAAACCAATAAATAGAAAACACAATTTTAAACAGAATTATTGCTCCATTTCTTTCCCATCTCTCTTCTTGTTTCTTTAAGTTCCCAATTTGAGTTGAGAAGTCTTTTGAGACTAGAGCACTATAATAAAATTCTTCTGTGGACCACGCTAATGTTAATGGGTAACATTCAGGGCAAAGGTCTCCTCCTTTTCCACATCTGCAGCTTTGTACAGGCCTCACCTCAGAGAAGGCTGAAAGTGTGAAGCCAGCCAAGGCATAATGTGTATTAGCAAGACAAAGAGTTCACAAGGGGAAAAGTGGGGGATGAGCTTTAATTTACTGAAGATTTATTAGACCTCATGAAATGTGCCTGAACCACCCATTTTCTATCTCATCTGCCCATGTCTAAATAGGATGGCTTTGTTAGCAGGCGATGGTCATTTAGAATTATCCAGCAACAAATCTCACTTGTTAAAATGGCTTACAGAGTAGCAGAACATTAGAGCTAGTTCATGCTCAGAACACAGAACCCCAAATCTGGAAATATGGAAATGTGGGAATGCTTCAGCCTCGACAGGGGCCTTCCCCCTTGACTTTTGTTTTGTGGTCTAAATTCTTTGGCTTGACTTGTTTACTTGAGCATATGAATAAGGTTTTAGAGAAGGTACAGCAAAGGTGCTTTCATAGAGCAGCTCAGAGTTTGCTAGCAGTATTTTCAGACAAATGTGTTGATATTCTGTATTTCAGAACATTTTATTCCAAGTTTTTTGGCTCAATGAATTATTGTGACTCAATGGAGCACACCCAATAATATCTTAAAGCTCAGTTCAAAAGCACAACACATTCCTGGGTTCATACAAATGCCAAAATATCTTTTTTTTTTCATTTGAATGCAAAGTAAAAGTGGTTTTATTTCCATTTTGTTTTAGGCACACAACTCACTAACACAATGTTAGAAAGTTATCCTATTTATTTATGGAAACTTCACTTTGGATTTTATTACAGTGCCAGTCTCATGTGTTTCTACTTGCCCATCTATGTATGCAGTAGTTACATGCTAAACACTTTGTGGAAAAATAAGGTTTTAGAGAAAAATGTGAGTATAATTTATTTTTTTCTAGCAGGAAATAATTTCATTCAATTCAGTCAACTTAACTTTGCAATTAAAAGGATGTAAGGAAAAGCTTTCTCCACTTTAATCAACACTAATAATGCTCCATTTTAATGTGTAATATGTGTTATAGATAAATATTTATCATGTTTTAATTTATGATGTAAAAACATTCTAAAATTAACAACATGTTTTTAAGGTTAGGAAGACTAAGAGAAAATGTAGCAAGACTACCCATAATCAAACTCAGAAAATAAGCACAGAGACAAGTCTAAAGAATGCATCAAAAGCTAATGGCACATCATGTGAAAGTAACAACCTTCTTAGTCTTTGATAAAGAATTTAGATAAACTTTTAAAATAGAAAAATAATCTTCATTAAGTCATACTTGATGATTCTGGTGAATATCTATAGCCAAAAAAATGAGTAACTCTAAAATATTATTTAAACTATTTGTTTTCCCACCAATGTAATAATCATCTATTTTACTGTGGGTTATAGATGCACATCAGTCTTAATCTATCATTGGTGAAATCTTTTTCCACACAATGGGATAGTCCTTAATTAATGCAAATTAAACCACAGTTGTCTTGTCTGTAATTGTCTAAACTAGTAAAGAGCCTTTCTTTGGTGAAAAGAGCCATCCAAAACTCCATGCTCTGTCTACCCCTAAGGGCCCAGTACATGCTCAGAGCTTTATCTCTTTCTTGTGGCTTTTATCCACATAACATTAAAGGGACTCTCCTTTATGTAGGCAAATAAAAAGTAGATTTAGAGAACAAAGATGAAAAGAACACATTCCACTGAAGGCATACTTCAGAATCCAGCGGCCTGGTTTTCAGACACTGGCCAAGTTAAAAGTTTCAGTGGGTTTCTTTACATCAGAAATTCAGATGAAAAAATGAAATCAAGCATGTCCCCGTAAAGACTTGTACGTTAAAATACAGTTGTGCCATTGGCAGTTCTTGAAAAGGGATTTCTAAGACCTTTTAGCTTTGGTTAATGTGGAAGAAGTGTCTAAGAGCTGCAAGTTTACTTTTGCAGTCTCCATCTGCTCCCATTTAAACAATATTTTCTTAAAGCTAAAAGCAAGTACTAGTGCCTCAACTGTACCATTAAGTGTAAAAGATCAGCTTCCCCACCAGTTCAGCAGTTCTCAGCAGGGATGTTCCATGGGAAATTTCAGGGCCCCCTCCTGTTTTCCCAAGCAGATAATCATCAAACAAATCACAATTAAAATTCACTTAGCTGTCTAAATAAGAAACATCAGAAGAGAGGAGTTGAGTTCTTTCCAGAACAAGCCTAACTTCAGAAGAACAGAGACTTGGAAAAGATGTAATGGATCTGTTTCACGAGTGCTTCATGGCACACTTTGTCTCCTTTAAGGCACAATCCAGCTGTCATTACACCCTGAGTGGCCTTGGAACTGTACTTAAGTCAGGTCACATCACTACCTAATCCTCACTCTCATCTTACACTACATTTCATTTAAACTTTCTTCCTCATTACTGTTTGTATTTCCCTATATTCCATAAACCAGAGATCCTCTGTCTCCAATAATACTTCCCAAATAACAATAGAGAGACCTAACTAGATGATGTGATCTGTTTTCCAACATTTATCATTTTCTGTTCTATTCCCAGTCATTCTTTCCTACCCTGCCCAACATGCAACTATTCTGGAACCAGTCAACACTGATAGTTTCATATTCCATATGATCTCTGGCCACAAGGGAAACTTAATTAACCTTGGAGGGACAAGCTAAACTTAGACTCCTCTACCACATTTTTTCATTAAAGTACTCTAATTCCTTTCATCAAAGTACTCTAATATCTATATTCCATATAATCTCAGTCCAAAAGGGAAATTTAATTAACCTTGGAGGGATAAGCTACACTTGGATTCCTTCTACCCACTTTTCTTTTCATCAAACTACTCTAATACTAAACTCTAATTTTCCAACACAGTTTGTTACAATAAAAAGAAACAATACAGAAGAGCTGGCACACTTTAGTGTCAAACTCCAAATATCTTTTAGAGCTTTTTACCTCAGAGAATTAAAGTTTCTGTAAAATTTCCTCCAATATTAAAAGAGGAATAATCTTGTATGATTTAAAGAGTATTAAGGAGGTGATGGTATATAAATTTACAACAGGTATTATAATTTTGCCTCTTAACTTTAAAATTAACACTATGTCAAGAAGACATTCTAGAAGCAAGGTGGAAAGGCCTGAATACCAATATTCCAACCTATAGTGAATGTGACACTCTTGCACCCTGTATCAGCATTGGTTTTTCTTATTCTTTTTGATGTGGCTAGTCTCTATGGTGTGAGATAATATCTCATTGTTTTGATTTTAATCTCTCTGATAACAAGTGATGCAGAGCATTTTTATGTGCATTTTGGCCATTTTTATTTCTTCTTTAAGACAAATTTCTGTTTACCTCTTCACCCCATCTTTGATGGAGTTGAATTTTTTTTCCTTGCAAAATTCTACAATGCCTTATATATCTTAGACATTAATCTCTCATCAGGTGGGTATTGGGTGAATAATTTATCCCATTCCTGGGCTATTTTTGTATTCTTTTCATTTCTTTTGAAGTACAGAAGCTTCTAAATTTAATATAGTACCATTTTTTTATCTTTACTTACACTTGCTTGGTCAATGATGTTTCATCCTTGATATCTTGCTGAAGGAAGTTAGTCAAGTGGAGAGAGAGACCAATATAGAATGATTTCTCTCATATTCAGCATATAAAGATACATAATTGCAGAAGAACAGAGACCAAAATACAATGGAAACAAAGACAAGAGAACTGATATTCAGGAGGAAACATCCCACTTTAGGGGGCTAGGAGATAGGACAGGGAGAGGGCACCATCTATAGATCAGGGAAGCATTCAACATGTAGAAGGTGGTGGTGCTGAAAAGTGTACTAAAACATGTGTTTTATAGAAGCAGACAAATAGGTGGGAAGCAAATCAAATGGGGTGGAGTGCATTGGTGGAGGGAAAATGACACTGCTGAAAGATTCAATGATGAACATTGTATGTTTGAAACATAATGAATAACTTTGTAATTTCATGATGGTGAATTTAAAATAAAACAAATTAGTTAAAAATAAGTACTATGGGATTGGAGAAATAACACAGTAGATATGGCATTTTCATTGCAGTCAACTAGGGTTCTATTCCTGACATCCCATATGGCCTCTCAGTCCTGCCAGTTATATCTGAGCACAGAGATAGGCGTAAGCCCTGAGCACAGTCAGATGTGGCCTAAAAATAATAGATAGATAGATAGATAGATAGATAGATAGATAGATAGATAGATAGATAGATAGATAGATAGATAGATAGATACATAGATAGATAGATAGATAGATAGATAGATAGATAGATAGATAGATAGATAGATAGATAGATAGATAGATAGATAGATAGATAGATAAAGAGAGAGATAAAAATAATCACTATGGTAAAAATCAAAGTGAATAGGACTGGAGATTTCCAATAAACCTTCCTTTTTAAATGGCTAATTATGACAGTAAATTGCCTTGGAAAAGGATATTCCAATTACAATTAATCACTCAGATAACTGAAGGTAACTTTGAACTAAAATCTGAAGAGATATCTGAAAGCCAAAAACCAACCAGTCTAAATTTAATCCACAGAAAATTTGTGATAATTAATGAGTTAAGCTACTAAGTTTTGCAGTCGTATATCATGTGTCATTGCATAACTAACACAGAAGTGGTATGCAATCAGAATTTTGTGTTTCATTTCTATTCTATTCAGGTTGAAATCTTCCCCTTTCTTTCCCAAAGATTATCTTTCTCACCCAATGGCAAAAAAATCTATTGCTTGTATATTTAACCACTGTATCTCTTATATAAATATAATTTCAAAGAACATGAAGCATAAAATAGTTCTTTTGATTTTTCTATGTGCTATCAAACTCATAAGAGACATGATAATTAGATCTACATTTTATAATGAGAATTTTCTATTTTTGGGGGGGGGGGTTTGGGCCACACCCGGTAACGCTCAGGGGTTACTCCTGGCTATGTGCTCAGAAGTTGCTCCTGGCTTGGGGGACCATATGGGACACCGGGGGATCAAACCACGGTCCATCCAAGGCTAGCGCAGGCAAGGCAGGCACCTTACCTTCAGCGCCACTGCCCGGCCCCGAGAATTTTCTACCATTTCTATACCATTCTTTGTTCATCACAGTACTCTGTAGAATAAAAAGACATAGAAACAACTTAAATGTTCAATTATAGATGAATAAATAAATATGTACATATTCAATCAAATAGTGTTCAACTCCAAGAAAACATGAAATTTTGTGAATGGAACTGAAAGGTATCATATTAATTAAAGTAAGTCAGAGAAAGACATTTCAGGTGAACTCATTGACATGAGGAATGCAGAGAGAATAAAGGGACTAGACAATATCAAACAATGTCAAAACCTAGGCCTAGGATTACAAAACAGATTACCAAGCACTGGGGGAAAATTCTTTTGGGATGTGATAATAAATGGATTATAAGTTATCTAAGAACATTGGTTTATGGTGTGGGAACTTTGGATGGTAGAATATAGTATATCAATTTCATAAACTTAAATATTATTATCTTATCGAAATTCCAATAAATTATCTCACCTAAACTTCAATAAAATTGTTAAGTGAACTCTTTTCAATGAATGGAAGGAAAGGTTCAGGACCTGTGGAGCCATTGTGCATATTAGCAGTATAATTCTTCAAATATTCTTTATTTTTTCTCCAAAATATTTACAACAGTCATTAAATTTCCCACTAATGAAATCTAAATATGTAAAGAATTGGCCTTATAGATTGGAAACATGTGTATTAAGAAAAATTCCACTCAGTCTTTACCCATGGCTGAACTTTGGATCCTCAAACTGAGAGGTTATGAGTATCACAGAAGATTAGGAGACTTAGGTTAAGAGACAAGGCAAATGAACTGAACGGGTCTTTTGGAAACCTAAGAAAAGACTCTATCCCAGGCTCCATCCTAGGAGCAGCATAATGACCAAGACCACCAACTACAGAAGATTAATTAAAATGACACTGAAGAAGCAGAACTGCTAGAACCACAAAGAAAGACTTCATCATAAGCTCCATTTCTTGAGCTGTACAGACACCAAGATCTCTATATACAGAGGTCTAGAGGTCTGATTTTACCATACATGACGAAGCAGAAGTCTTCCATAAACCACAAAAGCACAGAGGGGAGAGTATAAATGACCATGCAAGGAGTCTATAGTTAATCCCATGACAGTATACTTCAGGGGTGGAGAAACCCTGAATCTCCTAGGCCAAGGGTATTCCCTCTATAATATCCCCAATAGTTACTGTGCCTATGCAGGGGAAAAAAGAAAAAAAAAACACAAAATAATCATTTAATCCACATATATATTGATTGATTGATTTTTTGACTTATTTATTTTGGTGTAGATATTGAAATTCATGTCTTCAATTTTATATTATTTTATCTTTCTCTTTCTTTTTGCACTCCGGCATGGTTTGATTTCAGGACCGAGACTATTGTGTGGTGCTTGTCTTTATTGCTGTAGTTCTCACTGGATATTTAATTTGATATTTCTTTCTGTATTGTTGTGGTGTTTCAATTACCTTTTTCATGTCCTCTCTCAAAGTGAGGTTGAAAGTCTCTAGAAGGACTCTGCCCATTTTTAGCTTATTTGATTTTTTCTTTTCTTTTTACTCCATTCTATTGCTTTTCTTTCGTTCAAACAAAACCACATAACTCAAATTATCTAGTTCTGCCTCTCAAATAGAGGGGGAAAAGGGAGGGTACCAGGACCAAACAGATATATGATCACTAATAGTAAGCTAGACAAAAAGGGGACCACCTACTCTAGCAGCCCGGGGGTGATGGTGGGGGATATGGGTTGCAGGAAGGGAATGGGGATGGGGGAGGACAAATTTGGTGATGGGTATTCACTGATTCAATGTTAATATGTACCTAAAATACTACTGTGAAAGATATGTAAGCCAATATGATAAAAAATTATCTATAAAAATTAGTTTGGAATAAATTTTAAAAGAAAAAAAAAGAGAGAGACAAGGCAAATGAGTAGTATTTAAATGCAGAGATACTGTTCTCTATCATATTGGTGTTTCTCCCAGGATTATTCAAATATCAGTTTCTGCCTCTCTTCTCTGACATCTATTCTCTTTTTTATGACATATTTCAATAACCAAATAGAGACTTAGAATCCCCTGAGTCATTGGAAAGAAAATTTGAATAGTGAAACTTAGAGTTTATAACATTACCTGAGAAGAGAAGCTTACAAACCATATGAAGGAAGAGCTAGAAAACGGATTCTAGGTAGCTGTCAGATTGCATAGCCTATACTTAATTGGTGAACAAGGAAAACAAATTATATTGAGGAAAATAAATATATTCTCTCCTAAATAGGCACAGATTGTACTAAACCAGTAGTCCTCAAACTGGTGGCCCGCCAAGGACATTTATCCAGCCTTCTGTGTGTTTTTGCTGCCTCTACCTGTCCTACTTAGCAGTCGACTTGTCCAGGGCCCACAGTGCGCATGTGTGGAATGTGCACTGCAACACTTTCTGTCTCTTGACTCCTCCTCTCAGTGTACCTCAAGCAATGGCCTGCAGGCCACTAAAGTTCAAAGTTATTTTTAAACTATAGTCAGGCTGAAGGACAGCGAACTAAACCCTTGTTTAAAATGTTTGAGAACCCCTGTACTAGATCATGTAAGAAATTGGAACTGAACTTGGGTACAAAACTTACACACCTTATAGATTTGAGAGGCAGACCCAGTCACCAGGGAACAGGATGTATAAACATTGTAAGACTAAACCGTATTCACTTGCCTCTGATCAACAGAGACTGAGTGATAGTTTTTACAACATGAGGGAAAATAGAGAATCATAAAATAAAATGGTACCGGGGCATTTTAAAACATCAGTCTGTTTATTAAAAACCTACATATTATGGCCTATTTAAATTAAGTATTGAGAGTCATGAGGATTAAAAAAATATGAACAAGTAAATATCAAAATATTAACACATAAATTTCAAACTTACAAAAGCCTATGCAACAGATGACAGGAGATTGCTCATACTTTTCATTCAAAAGCTCACTCATATTAATATGAACAGGTCATTATTATATTGATAGGATATAAATAAGCTTTTTCTGAATTTGAACATGAATTACATTATTTTAGCCTATTAGCTTACAAACATTTGTAAATTTTAGTGAAGTCTTGGTTTTGAATACAGTCTAATATATTGCTACTGAAAATGTGACATACGACACAAATAATTATAGAAGTAGATAAATAGATATGATGAAACTTCATGTTAAAATAAAGGACAATTTTGGACATAATACAGAATACAATGCAGAAGATTTATAATAAAATGCTATAAGTGATATTTCTGCATAATTGAAATGCAAGTAATTTAGTTTCTTTCCAGTAATCTAACTTTTAGTTAATCATAACTTAATTTTTTTAAATGAAAATATTCATGAACTTGGGAAATAGTACAACAGTACTATTGGGAAATAGTGTAACAGTTTTCAATTGTTTGTGTTGAATATAGTTCATATCTGGCACTACACTATCCCTCAAACATCACAGAGTACAGCCATGGATATCCCTGAGCACCATAACTTAGAGACCCCGAGAATTGCTAGGATGCCTGGGTGATCCCTGACATCACAGTGCTCAAACAGCGTCACATTCTCAGGCCCTTGTGTTGAATCTCAGGTTGAGTGTTCTGGAGGGGTCCTTAGTACTCTTGGACAATTCTCTATCTACCTGAGTAATTCTTGGGATATTCTCTCCCTTACCACTCCACCAAAAATGAAAACATTTAATATTTAGTTTTTATTAAATCCTCTTCTTGTTGAATACCTATCTAAGAAAATAATTTACTTTGTGTACATTGATACAAGTACTTTGTGTACATTGATACAAGTACTATAAAATAGTTTCATCAGAGTTTAATCTATGTTAAAATTTGAAGATATGATTAAGATACTTATTACCAAAATACACTATACAAGTAGATTGTATTTTTTAGTATGATGGCATCATCCATAACAAAACACTGGGAAGATCTATTTGACCCATTAGAGAAACTATCATGTTATTAAACTGTCATTTGTAAAGCCTATTAACCAGTAAATCATACTGAAGCATGATCGTACCTGTCTGTATATCTGAAATTATTTGTTATTTAAAATACAAAGTAAAAATATCTATTAATAAAACTGCAGTTATTTGTTATAACTATAATTATAAATAAGAATGTTGTCATTTGAAACATTCTGTGGATTAAAAATGTTTTACAAAAAATGCAATTTTTTTTATTATTTGAATGTAACATTTTGAGACAATTTTCAAAGCCAGTCAATTTTGCTGATATTATTAGAAGATGTATGTAGACAGATAAAAATCCCATACAAATTTTGGGTCATTAAAGATGGTCAACAGTTGCTAGTTGATAACATAGGGGATGAAGTTTAGGACAAATCAGCATCATACTACGTATGCTACATACACTTCCCACTTACTTCTTACTACTTACTTATTCCTTACTTACTTATCCCACTTACTCCTCTTAGTATTTTCTCCTCCCCTTCCCATTATATACCCTCCTTGAAATTTTCAATGCTCCTCATACAACTCCCAATCACTGTTAGTGAATGAGTTTAAAACCACACATTGTTGAAGAGGGGTCAAGAGATACTTGAAAGAAAGGAGAAAAGGCACTGTTTTATATCTTGAAGCAATTAACACAAAGTCAAGTTTCTTGAATGACAATTTGTTGCTGCAAATCCAATTGGCTAAAGACTAACACTCATAGGATATTTGTTTCTGATTCTACCAGTTTGAACATCATCAGAGGCATTTTTTCTTGTTTAAGTTATAAAATGAAAAGCTAAATAGTCCAAGAATTAAGCAATGTGTATAGTAAAGGCAGAAGAAAAAAAAACAGAGCCTCTGCTCAATATTTTGTTTTTTGAAACTCACTGAATTAAATACATCATGTATGCATTTAATGCTGCAAGAGGAAATAACAGGAGCCAGAAAAATCAACGAACTCAATTTATTCATTAAATTTAAAACCCAAACAAAATGAAACAAGATGACAATAAAATATCTCACACAGGTGAGTGTGATTAGCACATATCAAAAATAGTGGAAACTATGTTGGCATGAATGTGGTGAAAAAAAGAATGTTGTCTGGATCAAGTTCTGTAAAAAAAAAAATAGAGAGAGGAGATCTCAGTAAACTAAAAATTGAGCTGCTATATGACCTAGACATTCCACTTTGGGACATGCATGTCTAGTACACAAAACATTCATTCAGAAGGATATAAGCATTATTCATAACATAAGCATTATTCTTTGGAGCACAATAGCTAAGATAAAGAAACAATCTCTGTATTCAATAACAGATGAGTGAATTATGAAGTTGTGGCATATATACACAATGGAAAACTATGCAGCTGCAAGAAATGATGAAATCATGCAATTTGTGGCAATCTGTATGTAACTGGAAGATATGTAAGATAAGTAAGATATGTAAGATAAGTAAGATATGTAAGTTAAGTAAACCAGAAGAAGGACAAAGAATGGTCTCATTAGTCTGTGGTATATAGAATAACTGGACGAGAGAAGGCAATGTAGTAAACAAAGGATGCTAGATTAACGTTGATTCCAAAGTGCAGGGTGGAGAAGGACAGAGAAGGAAAGAAATTCATGTCTGTGTTGGGGGCATGCGGAGTTAGAAAATTGGAAAGGAAAGTAACAGAGGAACAAGGGTCAGGTCCCTGAAAGTACTGGGATAGGGGGTGTGGTACAGCTAAATAGACAAGCAACGAAGTCCACACTGATAATATAAGATTAAGCTCCAACACCAAACTCTCCAATGTGCCTGTCAAGTAATATGCTTGGGGTGGGAATTAGGAAACTTGGGATCACTGGTGGGGGAAAATTGACACTGGTTGTAGGTTTAATGCTATAACAATATAGTTCTAAATATCAACTAACAATATTTTTGTAAACCACAGTTTTTAATAAAACAAAAAATTAAAACAACCCTCACTACAGATAAAAATAGATTTGTTTTAAGATATTTTATGAATTAATTTTATTCCTTAGAAGTTTTGTTTGATCTTGAACAAATCATTTATCATTTCAGGCTCTGTTTATACGTTTCTGTTTTGGGATCACATTTAATGATTTTTCAGACTCTAATCCTGGTTCTGTGCTGAGGAATTACACTTGAAGGATTTTAGGACCCATATTGGGTGTTAGGGATCAAACCTACCTAATATACTATCCCTCCAGACCCTGATTATACTTTTGAAGCAGAGGAAAAAAATAAAAATAAATAAATAAATACATAAATATATAAATAAATAAATAAATAAATAAATAAATAAATAAATTTGTCCTTTTTCTTTCCTATACACTTATTTTGAAGATACACGATAAAGCAAATAGTTACTTGTTACAAACCACAAAAGTTTGCAATAAAGGTGGGGACTATTTTGATGAACCTTAATTTGGGGGAGGGGTCAAAGCAAAACAAAAAACAAGGACAATGTCCTTTATTGCCCAGTGAGTTCTGTCGCCAAACCTGCTAGTGCCTCTAATTATAAAGTTTCTGTTACACAAGATGAGATTAGTCAATAGTGTTTTGATATCTACTTTAGTATAGTATAAAGTATGCTCCATATTTTGTTCCTAGCTATACACTCAAGTTTCTTTAAACTCGTGCTCTCATTTCTGTCTTCCCTGTTTAGCTATCATAGCACCATATAGAGGCAGACAATGAGATCTCCATCACTCAGGAAGTCTTTTCCTATCTAGAGCTGGCACCTCCTCATTTTGTTTGTTTAGATGCATTGTTCAGGGTTAATTCAATTGCAGTCCAAACACCACAGTATAAAGCAAGATTCAAGTCACTGAGCATTTGAGCAAGCAGGTCATTATCCAGTAGACTGCCTTTCCTAGTTTTAGTTCCAGTTAAAAAGACCACTTAGAAAGACAATGAAAAGTTCTCTTGACAGAGTGAATGAAGTCCAAACTAAACAAATTCCTAGCAGGGTAAGGTCTGCAGACTGACATTTTCTTTGACTTGAGCAGATTGTACTGAAATCTTGAGATTGGTTTCACAAAAATAGTTTCCTTTTAGTGTATCTATCCATCTTCCCTTATCTGTCATTGATATTTTATAACCTAATTTACAAAATTCAAATATTTATTTTGCTTTTAAACAAAAAATAAATGAAAAAATGCATTTCCAAGACAAAATTCACATATGATTGACTTGCAATCTTGAGTGCATGTGTATAAAAATACTGTGTTTATAAACTACTGAATTAATATTTTGAATTTATCAAATGTTTTCTTTCAGTGTTATTCATGTGGCATCTTTTAAAATTTCTTTGGTGTTATTTAATTCTTCAATTTTTAAACTTATTCTAATTTATTTTTCCCTGTTATTTATACTATTAATGATGTTATACTTCCATTTCTACAAGGTCTCACCTAAGACTATATCCTCAGAGTTTACTTCTCTTCACCATTGCCTTAGAGATCTCTCCTCAAACCTTTCCACAACTCCATATTAAGAGAATAAAAATGATAGCTGTGAAGACCTGAAAAGTACCAGTTACCTAAATATTGTCTCAGATAAAGATTTTAGAGATATATAAGGAAGATATTCATAGAACTAAAGAAAAATATAGAATAAACTGAATGAAACACAAATAAAAATTAGGAGAGAATAAAAGTAGAAATAAGAAAGTTTTCAAACTGTAATAACAGGACTGATAAACTTAGTAGGAAAAATGAAGATCTCACTAGAAAACAGAATAACAGCAGCTGAGGAGAGAATTGGTGCTCTGGAATACGACATGCAACACAACTCCATACAACAAATTTTGGAAAAGAATTTTAAAACAAATAAGGCAATAGAAAAAAATCCCCAAAGATTGTGAATAGATGAAAATAGAAGTCTTTTATAAACTCAACAGAAATAACATAAAAATCAATGGAATCCTAGAGCTTCAGGAAGAAAATCCCCATGAAGAAGTAACAGTTAAGAAAATTCACTGGAGACCACAAAGCTTTGACATTAGATGTGAACTACGAAGGGACAAAAAAGAAATTTAACAAATAAAAATTAAACAGCCTGCTACTAAACAACCAGTGGGTCCAAGATAAAATCAAAGAGGAAATCAAAACTCTCCTGGAAACAAATGACAATGAAAACACAAATTCTCAGAATCTATTGGACACAGCAAAAGCGGTAATGAAAGGAAAATTTATAGCTTTGCAAGAATACATCAGGAAGGAAGTAGGGGCATACCTGAATAGCCCAATGATGCAGCTTATAAAATTAGAAAATGGTCAACAAAAGGAACCTAAAAAGGGCGACAGAGGAAATAACAAAGCTTAGAGCATAAATCAATTATGTGGAAACCCAAAAAACAATCTGAAAGATCAACAAAAGCAGAAGTTGGTTCTTTGAAAAATAAAAAGATAGACCATTGGCAAAACTCACAAAAAAAGAGAAACTTGATAATTTGTATTAGAAATGAAAAGGGGGAGATCATTACCGATATTGCAGAGATTCAAAGGGTAATCAGAGATTACTTTGAGAAACTCTATGCTGCTAAACATGAGAATCTAGAAGAAATGGATAAATTCTTGGACTCTTTTAAACTTCCATGATTGAATAAGGAGAGTATAGCTTATCTAAACACCCTCATCATCATTGATGAAATTAAAATGGTAATCAAATGTCTGCCCAAAAACAAAGCCGAGTCCCAGATGGATTCACTAATAAATTCTTTCAAACCTTTCAAGAGGAACTACTACCAATTCTGGCAAGGCTCTTCCATAAAATGGAAAAACTGGGAACACTTCCAAATAGCTTTTATGAAGCCAACATCAATCTGATACCAAATCCAAAAAGAGATGCTGCCAAAAAAGAAAATTACAGACAAATATCCCTGATGAACACATATACAAAGATCCTCAACAAAATTCTGACAAATAGGATACAATGCCTCATTAAGAAATCATTCACTATGATCAAGTTTTCATCCCAGGAATGCAAGGATGGTTTAACATCCATAAATCTATTAACATAATACAAAACATTAACAACAAATAATAAAAATGACATAATCATATTAATAGAAGCAGATAAAGCATATGTTAAGGTCCAACACCAGTTCTTGATAAAAATTCTCAGCATGATGGGAATGAAATGAACCTTTCTCAGTATAATTAAGGCAATCTACCACAAACCAATGACAACTATACTCAATGGAGAAAACTAAAAGACTTTTCTCCAAATTCTGGTACAGGTCAAGGCTGTGAGCTCTCATCACTCCGATTCAACAAAGTACTGGAAGTACTTTCTATACCAAAAGGAAAGAAAAAGATATGAAGGGAATCCAGAAAAGAAAGGAAGAAGTCAAGCTCTCACTGTTTGCAGATGACATGAGACTCTACTTAGAAAACCCTAAAGAATCTACCAAAAAGCTTCTAGAAATAATAGATTTATATAGCAATGCGGCAGGCTACAAAATTAACACAGAAAAAATAAATTGCCTTTCAATAAACCAATAATGATAGGAAAGAAATGAATATTTAAAAAACAAAGTGGAGTGTTTCACCTTTTTTCTCTCCTTCGTCTCTCAAACCGATGATGAGAGCCTCTAGAAGAATTCCGCTTATTTTCAGCGTATTAGACTTTTACCCCAGTTTATTACTTTTCTCTCCTTCAAACAAAACCACGCAACTTGAACTAGCTAGTCCTACCCCCCAGTTAGAGATGGAAATAAGGGAGGCACCACGACCAAATAGGTGCAAGACTACTAAGTAGTAGGCTAGATACAGAGGGGACCACATATTCGAGCAACCCTGGGGGTGAGGGAAGAGGATATGGGAGGTAGGACAAAAACGGAGGTGTAGGGAAGACAATTTGGTGATGGGAATCCCCCCTGATTTTATGTAAATATGTACCTAAAATATTATTGTCAACAATATGTAAGCCACTATGATCAAAATAAAAATTATATTTAAAAAAACAAACAAAAAAAAAACCAACCCCATTCACATTAGTGTCACGCAAACTCAAATATCTTGGAGTCACCTTGACTAAAGGTGTGAAGGACCTGTACAAAAATATCCTGATCCAAGATATAAGAGAGGACATGTGGAAATGGAAACACATACCCTTCTCATGGATTGGCAGGATTAACATCATTGAAATGGCAATACTTCCCAAAGCATTGTACGTATTTATTGTGATTCCTCTAAGATACTCATGACAATTTCAAATAAGTGGATCAAACACTTCTGAATTCTTTTGGAACAATAAACACCCTCAAATAGCTAAAACACTCCTTGGGAAAAGGAATATGGGAAGCCTTAATTTTCCCTAATTTTAATCTGTATTACAAATCAACAGTTATCAAAAAAGCATGGTATTGGAATAAAGATAGACCCTTAGATCAGTGGAATAGGCTTGAGTAGCCAGAGAATGTTCCCCAGACATACACTCACCTAATTTTTGATAAAGGAGCAAGAAATGGAGCTGGGAAAGCCTTTTCAACAAGTGGTCTTGGCACAACTGATTAGCCATTTGCAAAAAAAAAGCAAACTCAGATTCCAGCTAACATCTTATATGAAGGTAAAATCCAAATGGATTATAGACCTTGATATCACACCTGAAACCATAAGGTAAATAGAACAACATGTAGGTAAAACACTCCATGACATTGAGACTAAAGGCATCTTCAAGGAGGAAACTGCACTCTCCAAACTAGTGAAAGCAGAGATTAACAGATGGGAACATATTAAACTGAGAAGCTTCTGCACCTCAAAGAAAATAGTGCCCAGGGAACAATAGCCACCCACTGACTGGAAGAAACTATTCACCCAATACCATCAAATAAGGGAATATACAAGGCACTGACAGAACTTTACAAGAAAAAACTTCTAATCCCATCAAAATTGGGGAGAAGATATGAACAGACACCTGACAAAGAAGGAATTTAAATGTCCAAAAGGCACATGAAAAAGTGCTCCATATCACTTATCATCAGGAAGATGCAAATCAAAACAACTATCAGGTAACATCTCACTCCCATTGGCACCCATCACAAAGGATGAGAACAAGCAGTGATGGCAGGGATATGGAGAGAAAGAAATTCTTATTTACTGCTGGTGGCAATGGCGTTTAGTCCAACCTTTATGGAAAACGATATGGTGATTCTTCCAAAAGATAGAAACTGAGTCCCATATGATCCAGCTATACCCCTCCTAGGAATATACCCTAGGAAGACAAAAAATACAATGCAAAAATCCCTTCCTCACACCTATATTCATTGCAGTGCTATTTACAATAGCTAGACTCTGGAAGCAATCAAGATGCCCTTCAGCAGATGAATGGCTAACGAAATTGTGGTACATATACACAATGGAATATTATGCCACCATCAGAAGAGATGAAGTCATGAAATTTTCTTTTACATGGATGTACATGGAATCTATTATGCTGAGTGTAATAAGTCAGAGAGAGAGAGAGAGAGATAGACACAGAATTGTCTCCCTCATCTATGGGTTTTAAGAAAAATAAAATGTTTTTTTGCAACATTCTCAGAGACAAAAGAGAGGAGGGCTGGAAGGTCCAGATCATGATATAAAGCTCACCACAAAGAGTGGTGACTACAGTTAGAGAAATAAATACACTGAGAACTATCATAACAAGGTGAATTAATGAGGGAAGTAGAAAGCCTATCTAGAGTACAGGCGGGGTAGAGTGGGGAGGAGGAAATTTAAGACATTAAAGATGGGAATGTTGCACTGGTGGAGGGGGGGTGTTCTTTACATGACTAAAACCAACTACAATCATATTTGTAATCAAGTTGTTTAAATAAGGATATTAATAAAATAAAAAAGAACATCACTGGAATTAAACTCCAAGAATTTAAGACTGCTTGCAATTAAATCTTGCATGCCAATGAGTACTAACCAAAGAGAGCCAAAGAAAAGCAACCCAAACACATTCCTCAGATGTGGGACAAAATGACTTATCCCACAGATAGGATTAGAATACTGAAAGCAGCACGATCAAAGGAATATCCTTAAGATTAGTAGCAGATTAATCACAAGAAACCCTTTAGGTTCAAATGCAGAAGTAGTATATAGTGACAAAAAATAATACTTCACCAAGAGTACTTGACCCAGTCAGACTTACATTCAATTTTGATGGAAGAATATATCCCTTGATTGATATACAATGGCTAAGAAATGTTACAAACTCAAAACCAGTCTTAGATTAAATGAATGGCCTATTTAAGATAAGACAGACCAACAGACAAAGCAGACTTCTACAAATAAATTACAATAATTACCTTGACAATTATTTCTTTCAATGTTAATGGGCTAAATGCACCAGTTCAGAGACACAGCAAAATGGATCAAAAACACTAAATCCAACACTTTGTTGCTTACTAGAGCTAGAAGTCAATCCTGGATTCAGCCAGGGGCTTATCACCCCCAAAAGCAAAATAATGATATAAGATATAATAAATATATCTTATTTATTATATTAATTCAATTACAATAAATAAGTAATTGTGGTAAATTTAACTGTTTTCAGTAAATAAGTCAATCATCTATGATTTTACTTATTTTTATTGCTTCTTATATGCATTAAAATAAATATCGCATGTGAGAAATATTGCTTTAAATTAAAAAATATCTTCCTGTAGGGCCGAGTGATAGCATGGATGTAACGCATTTGCCTTGCATGCAGAAGGACGGTGGTTTGAATCCCGGCATCCCATATGGTCCTCTGAGCCTGCCAGGAGCGAATCCTGAGGGTAGAGCCAGGAGTAACCCCTGCTGGGGTTACTGCTGCCGGGTGTGACCCAAAAAACAAACAAACAAAAAATCTTTTCGTTTGTCTTTAAATTATTTTATTCATTAGCCTTTTAATCTGATATATTTTTATTGTAATGTTTAACCAAAATAATTTTTAAATAATTGTATATAAGGCATTTCAAAAAGATAATATTAGCTTTAAATTATTATACATTTTAATTAAAATATTTCAGCTCTATTATTTATTTACATGATTACAAATGTATATTTACTTACCAGAAAAGTAATACCTTATTTCACCTCAGAAAAGGAAGTACCTATAGAAACCAAAGGAAAATTAAAAGTAAATGGAGTCATTAAAGAAATACTAAGACACAATTGTAATAATCCAAAACTGGTACACAAAAATCTTTATAACCTATTCATTGTAAAAATATAACTTACTGTACTATGTATAACTACATGTTGCATTTATATTTGTATTGGTCTTAAACATTTCATGTATACCTGCATTAGCGAGTCATTATAAGATTTTAGGGAAACATTAGTTAAGAGACTTCTTTTTCTTTGTCAACCAAATTCACCAGATTCAAGAAAATTATAAAAAAAAAATCATTCTCGGCTCATGGATCAGAAGTTAAAAAAAGTCATAAAATTTAATATTTTGAATGTATTTTATGGTATGCTTTTTATTATATTTGTGAGAAATGCCTTCTCATTCATCATTCCTAAATAAAATATTAAAATTAACACTTCCTTTAAGTTTCACTTTTTTGTTTATTTTTGTTTTGGGGTCACATTGGGCAGCACTCAGGGGTTACTCCTGGCTCCAGGCTCAGAAATCGCTCCTGGCAGGCTCGGGGGAACATATGGGATGTTGGGATTCAAACCAATGACCTTCTGCATGAAAGGCAAATGCCTTACATCCATGATATCTCTCCAGCCCCTGAGTTTCACTTTTGTCCTAAGGGAAACTATTTAAAAAGTGTTATTTTTCTTTCTTTTTAAGAAATATGTGTTGTCTCTTAGCATGAAACTTGACCTGGTCTTGGGCTGCACTTTTCAAATGGCATTAGGGATCTGAGATCTGCCTATTTCAATTCTCCATAAAAATAATTAAAAAATGAATGGTAAAAAGTGCTTTATAGAAATTTGTGCTTGTTTAACATATAAAATTTTAGAACAGGGTAATTAAATAGTTGTCTCCATTTTTAAATAGTTTTGGGGACTTAAAAGCAGAAGGTAGGCCATTTGTAGTTTTATCTAGTCATGAGACAGAGATGATGCTTCAGGTTTTAGATGCCTACATCAGGAATTCTGGATTTATTTCTCTGAATAAATTTCTACTCTTATCTGGCATGTGTTAAATGAAAGTTAAGGAAAGTTGCAATAATTAGGAGCTGTGGTTGATTTTCCAAGAGCAGAAGATGTTAGTCCTAAATTCTTGTAAAGCCTAGCAAAGTAATTTGAAATAAATTTGAGACAAAGGCTGCTGATGAGCAGAATAAAGTCCATTCTTGAGGTATAAATCTTAATTCTCCTTGTTTGATGTAAAATTTGACTTATTTTCTTGTCTGGTTTCTCTTATTATACTTGGAAACTAGAAAAAGGAGAAGTCAGAACTGTTTTGATCATAGCATCCTCAGAAAACAATGAGCACAAATGCATTCAAGTAAAAATAACCACAAGAAAAATTATACAGACATAGGTAACCCCATCACATACATTTTTTGGGGGGGCACACCTGTTTGACACTCAGGGGTTACTCCTGGCTATATGCTCAGAAATGCTCCTGGCTTGGTGGGACCATATGGGATGCCGGGTGGATCGAACAACGGTCCTTTCAAGGCTAGTGCTTACAAGGCAGATACCTTACTTGTAGTGCCATTGCTCCAGCCCCATCTATCACATACATTTTACTACCCTGACTTCAATTGTAGATTTTAAAAAATGTAATAATTGTCCTTTAAAATTATTTTTTGTTAATATTCTAGTATTCTTTACCAAGACTTTTTATTGTATTGTATTTATGTTCACTATTTTCAATAAATTTATATAATGAAGGGGCCAGATTGATAGTTATAAAAGTTGGGCCCACTTTGCTTTAATGTGGAGGAAACAGTCAATGACTTAATAAGATTAGAATATTAGAATAATTCTTTCATGTTTATCCACACTGAAAAGATTTAAAGAAAAAAAGCACATCTTTCACCATGACTATCAGAAACAAATTTGTGAAGGGAGTCTAATATCCTTTAAGAACTCCTTGATTGCTTCCTTCTGTATTTTGGTCTTAATCACTTAATTGGCAAACTTAATTTCATCAAGAACAACTAGATTCTGGAGAGAATAAAAAAGAATTAGCAATAATCGACTGCCAAAGGTATGACTGATATAGTTACTTTCATAGAAAAGTCAAAGCATCAGTTATTTTAGTTGAGCTAAGCATACCTATTGCTTTGCTAGTTGATTATTCCAATCATAGAAGTATAGTAGAGAGGAAGCCTAATAAGTTCTTACTTGGGCTACATAAGAATAAAATTTTAGGGTCAAGTAAACAAAAGTCTAACATGAGTTAAAAGATCTGAAGTTATGGCATTTAAATTAATTTCTGGATGAGTCATAGAACAGATCCTTAATCCCTTGATTTAAGAGATAGTTAAGGAAAGAATCCAATATACTACCCAAAACGTATGCTGTGAATCATTATCTGTCTTCCCAAAGAGCATTTTAAAAAGGAAACTGTGCCCTGGAGAAAATTGTACCCTATAGGAACTACAGGACAAAGGACTTAAACTTA
Organism: Suncus etruscus; assembly: GCF_024139225.1. NCBI lineage: Eukaryota > Metazoa > Chordata > Mammalia > Eulipotyphla > Soricidae > Suncus > Suncus etruscus. The sequence continues at coordinate 93,618,747 of NC_064854.1, forward strand.
ATACTTACTGTGACCCAGCAGAGTAATATCTTATAGAAGTCAGAAAAAGATACTGATAACAATTTTAGCTCATCACTTAAAAAAGTGAGGTCAATGGGTTCCTGAACTTGCCTTTATTATTTTCCCAGATCCAGAATGCATAACTGAGATAAATGTACTCAGTAACTGGCAGAAAACTCACAGAAGTCATATAATCTGGAGAGTGAATACTCTTATGGTGGGAAAAGCCATATGGGAGCTACTATAATTGCTTCTATTTAGGAAAACAGTAAATCAAAATTAGTTTCACATTCTAGAAGAACTTCAGAGATTGGCATTGCCATTAGGGACTTGAAAGATAAAGATGGATCTGAATATACCCCATTTGACTCACTCCTGTGAACTATGCAGAAGACATAAGTTTGGAAATTATAAGTTATCATTAATTTAAATAAGTGATGAATCCAGTTAAAACTACCATACCAGATAGATACAATACCTGATCTGGAAAAATGCCTTTTTGTTTTGTTTTATGTTTGTTTTTTTAAGCCATACCTAGTGGTGCTCAGGGCTTATTCATGGCTCATTCATGGATCATTCATTCCAGGGTGTCAGGAACCAAACTTGCAAAGCAAGTTTCCTATTTTGTGTACTATCTCTAGACCACTGGAAATGTTTTTATCTTGAAATCTGTAAAAAAAAAACAACAAAACAAAACATACTAGAGTCAGTTTGTATTTAGGTGGCAAGACCAGAAATAAATGTTCATTGTCCTTTCTCAAAGGTATATAAAATCAGATATTTTCCATCATGAAGATGGTAGGACTCTGGGTTTCATTTTTTGGTCCTTGACAAGACATTGTGTAGCTATCAAGTTGTGTGAGCAATGTTGAACTATCCACTATAAGGTTAAATTGCTGCAACTAGTCTCCTAAAAAAAAAAAAAGTTGAATGTATAATCAATCTCTTTGTTCGTTTCTTTTTTTAAATTTTATTGTGATATTTAAGGTACATAGTGACAATAAATGAGGGGCAATTTACCACCAGTGTTGTCCTCTCTCCACTCCTGTTCCCAGCATGAATCACATATCTTCCCCCTTTAATCCCCAGAATGATAGTGTAACTCTGGTTCCCACTTGTACAGCTTGCTGTAGATTGGGTATCGGTTCTGTTGTCGTTGACTTTGGGGTTTGGTGTTCAAGTCTGATCATTTTTTATTTCCACTAAAACTTCATATGACTATCTGGTCTTGGTACTATCCATTTTCCACTTCAATTTATGAGGCTGAATAAGATGATTCAATTTATGTGGTTCTGTGAGAGATAAAAAGAAAAAAAAAAACTAGGAGAAGTTTTTGTTGGTTTCTTGTGGCTACTTGGGTGTGACTGCAGCCCATTTGTCAAGCGACCTGAAAAGCAGTTAGTTTTGTGTGGATTTAAACAAGGAAAAGGTACCATAGCAAGACTAGGTTGAGACATTTGATACATAAGATCAAACATATTGGTTTATGCTTTCTGTAACAGACTGTACTTTCTGTAACAGAAAGATAGGCTCTACTACTATTTGGAAACTTTGACAGGTGAATCCCACTGCAGGTACTTAGAATTATAGATAAAATCTTTGATGTCCTCTGCAGATAAAATTTTTCTTTTGAGAAACAGCTATTAGTATGTAGTAGAACTTGAGAACTTAAGCATCCATTAGCAAGTTACTACGTAACTGAGTTTCCTATCACAAACTGCCTTACCTACCTACTGCACAGCAGTACTCCATCATCAAGTGGAAGTATATATAAATTAGTGGATGTGAACAGGCCCTGAACAAACAGATAAATTAGATCATCAAATACCCAGGAACTCAGGGAATTCTCTGTGAGCAGCCACAGGAAATATTATATAGTACACAGCTAACCAACACTACAACTTTTTTCTGGGATATACTTGAAGAACAGTAGAATGAAATCCTCCCAGTAGGCAGAATTTCAAACAGCTCAATTTGTTTATTCACTTTGTTTGACAGTGACAATTTTGTTCCAATAACTTGTATTTCAAGTACTCCAAAGTTATTCCATAAAAAATTATTGTTTAGTTTATAGAGTTTAAAATACTAAGTAAAGTAAACAACCTTTGAACATCAGAGAGATAGTAAATGGGTTAGGACACATGCCTTACTTTCAGGCAATCCTAGTTTGATCTTCAACATCTCATGATCATCTTGCAGTAATGGATGTAACCCTGAACATTGCTGTGGTGGTTCTGGTAATACCCGGAATCACAGGGGCCAAAAATATTTGCATATTTGAGCCTCTGCACTGAACCACCAACACAGTTGTCAGAGATACAATAAGAGTGTCTACCAGGTCCTAAGCACTGGGACTAATACCCTTTGATTTTTCTTTACTTGTTTTTCTTATTAATTTTATTATATTATGATATAGTTTCTCTACTTATGTAAAAGGGAAATATGAACCCTAACTTTACATTTACTTATTTTTAACATAGGAATTTGACATTATAAATGTACAATTTAGCATTATTTCCAATTCAGTTAAAATATTTTATGATTTTTCATTATTCTAATATGTTTTGATCCTTGGAGTTTATTTGTTTTTTGAAAGTAGGAATAAACTATATATTTCTAATTTAGTTAAATAAATTTATGTGATCAAAAATATTTCAACTTTTTTAAGTTACTAAAGCTTATATGGCCAACATATAATATAGATTAACAAGAATTTCATGAACGCTAAAAAGAATTATACCCTGAAATTTTGATGTATAAGATTGTTAATGCCAATTAATTATTCTATACTTGTATTTGATTACTTTTATTTTTTAATATCTTTATTTAAACACCTTGATGACAAATATGATTGTAGTTGTGTTTCAGTCATGTAAAGAACACACAACTTCACCAGTGCAACATTCCCATTACCAAAGCCCCAAATCTCCCTCCTCCCCACTCCACCCCTGCCTGTACCCTAGACAGGCTTTCTACTTCCTCATTCATTCACATTGTTGTGATAGTTGTCAGTGTAGTTATTTCTCTAACTGCAATCACCACTCTTTGTGGTGAGCTTCATGTCGTGAGCTGGACCTTCCAGCCCTTCTCTCTTTGTCTCTGAGAATTATTGCAAAAAATGTCTTTTAATTTTCTTAAAGCCCATAGATCAGGGAGACTATTCTGTATCTATCTCTCTCCTTCTGACTTATTTCATTCAGCATAGTAGATTCTATGTCCAGCCATGTATAGGAAAATTTCATGACTTCATCTCTCCTGATGGCTGTATAATATTCCATTGTGTTTATGTACCATGTTTCTTTAGCCATTCATCTATTGAAGGACATCTTAGTTGTCTCCAGAGTCTGGCTATTGTAAATAGTGCTATAATGAATATAGGTGTGAGGAAGGAATTTTTGTATTGTATTTGTGTTCCTAGAGAATATCCAAGGAGGAGTACAGCTGGATCATATGGGAGCTCAATTTACGGCTTTTGGAGAAATGTCCATATCAATTTCGAAAAGGTTGGACTAAAAGGCATTCCCACCAGCAGTGAATAAGAATTCCGTTCTCTACACATACCTGCCAGCACTACTTATTGCCATTCTTTGTGATGTGCACCAATCACTGTGGCGTGAGATGATACCTCATAGTTGTTTTGATTTGCATCTCCCTGATGATTAGTGATGTAAAGTACTTTTTTACGTGCCTTTTGGCCATTTGTATTTCTTCTTTGGCAAAGAATCTGTTCATTTATTCTCCCCATATTTTTTATGGAATTAGATGAGGTTTTTTTCTTCTAAGTTTCTGTCAGTGCCTTGCATATTTTAGATGATAGCCCCTTATCTGATGAGTAATGGGTGAATAATTTCTCCCACTCAGTGGGTGGCTCTTGTATCCTGGGCACTGTTTCCTTTGAGGTGCAGACGCTTCTCAGCTTCGAATGTTTGGAGACTGCTGTTTTATTTTTAAAGATATTTTTAATCTCAATGCCATCGAGTGTTTTACCTACATGTTGTTCCATATACCTTATGGTTCCAGGTCTGATATCAAGGTCTTTAATCCATTTGGATTTTACCTTCCTACATGGTGTTAGCTGGGGTCTGACTTGGCTTTTTTGCAAGTGACTAACCAGTTGTGCCAAAACCATTTGTTGAAGAAGCTTTTCTAGCTTCATTTAGGATTTTTTTCTCCTTTATCAAAAATTAGGTGATTGTCCAGGGAACATTCTCTGAGTACTCAAACCTATTCCACTGATCTGAGGGTCTGTCCTTATTTTAATACCATGCTATTTTGATAACTATTGCTCTATAATACAGTTTAAAGTTGGGGAAAGTAATGCCTCATATATCCCTTTTCCCAAGGAGTGCTTTAGCTTTTCAATGGTGTTTATTGTTGAAATGAATTTCTGAAGTGTTATATCCAATTTTTTGAAAAAATAATATGGGTATCTTTAGAGGGATCACATTAATTCTGTACAATGCTTTGGAGAGTATTGCCATTTTAATGATGTTAATCCTGCCAATCCATGAGCAGGAAGTGTGTTTCCATTTTCACATGTCCTCTCTTATACTTGGAGCAGGGTTTTCTTTGCACAGGTTCTTCACATCTTTAGTCAAATTGAGTCCAAGATATTTGAGTTTGTGTGGCACTAACGTGAATGGTATTGGTTTTTAATTTCCATTTCATCCCTATCATTTTTGGGCCACAGCTGGTGATGCTCAGGGGTTACTCCTGGCTATGCACTCAGAAATCACTCCCAGCTTGGGGGACCATATGGGATACTGGGGATGGAATTGTGGTCCATCCTGGGTCAGCCACATGCAAGGCAAACACCCTACTGCTGTGCTATCACTCCAGCCCCATATTTTTCCATTTTTAAACCACCTTTATTACTAGAAATAACACACTTTATGTGGTGTTCTTTTGAAATATAATTAAATATGTATTGTATATATTGAGATTATTTTATCATATTACATACTCTATATTATCAAAATATTTTTCATTGTAGGTTTTCTCATCAGAATTTATGGCTTTGAGGGCTATCCCTTATAAAATGATATAGCAGGGCAGTTTTGGTTCTTAGGCTCAACAGTTTAAGATGGTTTGATATTGGAGGCCTCCAGGAACCTCCTAATGATGCTTAGGAACATCAAAAATATTCCTCTGAGTGCTATAGAGAACATACAGGTACGCTGTTCAAACTTGGGACCTGAGCTCCACCCTCTTGAATTATATTCATGGTTTTTAAAACTTATTATAAGAACCACATGCAGAGATGCTGGGAAACCTGAAATCACTCTTATCAATACTTGATACAGGCAATGTGGACCTAATATTCAGTCTCAGACTTGGGGCTCCAAAATGTGCCAGGTAGCCTGGAGAAGATTGAGGTACTGGGATCAACTCAGGACATTGCATATGCTTAGCTACCATTTGAGTGATATCCATTGCCCTTTACTTTTTTCTTTCTTAATGAGTCTTTCTCAAATGTCTTCAATTATAGAGAAACAAATGAGATTTATTTATTTTATATCAAATCAAAACTATTGTATAAAATAAACTTATTTTATTATACAAATATTTACCCATATTTTATTTATTTATTTTTTGGTTTTGGGGCCACACCCGGCGGTGCTCAAGGGTTATCCCTGGCTATCTGCTCAGAAATAGCTCCTGGCAGGCACAGGGGATCATATGGGACACCGGGATTCGAACCAACCACCTTAGGTCCTGGGTCGGCTGCTTGCAAGGCAAACACCACTGTGCTATCTCCTCAGCCCCTCACCCATATTTTTTTAATCAGGATCTTATTTGGGCATATTTCTTTTTCTTTCTTTTTTTTTTTTTTGTTTTTGTTTTTGTTTTTGGGTCACACCCGGCAGCGCTCAGGAGTTACTCCTGGTTCTATTCTCAGAAATCACTCCTGGCATGCTCAGGGGACCATATGGGATGCCGGGATTTAAACCACCAATCTTCTGCATGAAAGGCAAATGCCTTACCTCCACGCTATCTCTCCGGTCACCTGGGTATATTTCTTTAGCAAAATTTTAATGTTCTTTCATAGTTCATAAGCTAGCTCACTAGCTAGCCTACTTTCCATCTTTTTCTGGTATTTTGATTACTGTCTGTTCTTTTAAAAAACTATTTTTATTTGAACAAGATTATTTTTGAGCAAATTATATTTATTTTTAAGTTTCTAAAATATTTGAGGCCATATATAACCTCATACATTTATATCATCCTTTTGTTATTTTCCAAAGTATCATTTCGTGAATGTATCAGTTTTCTAAAATTGCCTTAAAATCCTCACCATTAGTTTACTTTTTTGTTATTTTCTTCATTGATTTTTCTAATTATGATACATTTTTCTTTCTATATTAATTACGTTATAAAAATCCATAGATATGACTGAAGAGGTAGAGTATAAGCCTAGTATGTGTGAATCTCTAAGTCTATTCCCTGGCACCAAATGCCCTCCAAGGACTTTTAAGAGTGGCACTGATGGCCTCTCCAAATGCCATATCTGAGCAATGCGCTATGCTAGTCCCAAGGACCAGTCAAGTACCATAATTTTAGGTTATAAAGCAACCAGAACTGGCTCTAGTCTCCCTATACCTAAAATATTACATATGTGTAAAATTGCCTCTAACTAAATATTAAGCTGTTACTAATTTTTTTGGAAATTATGAGTCATTCATATTATGTTCTGAAAAAGTCATAAATTTAATTAATGAAATAAATTTAAATTTAATTTTTCTGTATCTAGTATTTATTTAAGAGTTGTGCCTTTGTTCTAACTTTTCTGAAGTTTAAATATAGATGCAGCAAGTGTAGTAATTTAGAGTGTCCAATCAGTAAAAATAGCTTACACAAATTTTATTCTCTACAACCTAATGAATTAGTATGTACCCCAAAAATTTAAAAACTGCAAAAGGAAAAACTGAATATCATACAAAGTTTCCTGCAACGAGATACTTCTATTTTCTTTCCTGTATCTGGGCACTATTGTCAAAATATTGAAAGTGGTCATATACTCCACTTTATCCTCTGTGACCACCTAACCTTAACTCCCAGCCAGGAAGTGACCAGGCCTAAACTAAAAAAAAAAAAAAAATTCATGAAAATCTTGCTGAAAATATTGGGAAATGCATTTCTCTTTTTATAGCTGTACCAAAGTGACTACCTATAATCCAGAACTACTACATTTGATCATCTGTGAGAGTTTATCTGAGACAAAGGAATAGAGTATAAATGTTATTGGCTCCTCCCTTGCCTAAAGCCAAATGCCTATATATATTTCCATTTTTTAATCAAATTCTCTATTTGCTTAAATGATTTGGATTTTTCTCTCCAATCCAAAATGTCTTTTTTCATGTAGACGCAACTTGGTCTCTGCCCAAAATAATACTGATAATACTGATGCACTCTGATTCATTGGTCGAAAAACATGTAGTGTCAACAGAAGAATACAGTTCACCACTACTGCACTCTCAGTCTTAAGATGTTGATACTTTCTTGCCTAAATGGAGAAGAGTTTTACTGATGTTTCTAACATTGCACAGGTTATTACTGGAGGATACATATGGACAAGGCACATATCGCAACATGAGTCCAATTCACAACAAAATCAATGGCGTCATAATGATCATTGTCCCAGTATCATTGGGCCTCATATATTTTATCAGGCTCCTAATGCTTTCAGAATTAAAACATCAATAATACATACAATAATGTAGGATTTATTCACATGTTCAAAAGCATGTGGTTATAACAGTATGTGTGCCTTCAAAGGTAACTTTCTTTTAAAAATACATCTGCCAGCAAGTCTTATTGAGATCAGTAACTATCCCAAAGGACTGAGGACACATTACCATCTATTAAAATTTTATTTGCATAAAGAAAAACTCAATATAAGAACATTTGCAAAATTGTCTACACCAAAATAACCCGTTGGAGGTTCTATTGATGTATATATATTAAATGGATAATTTTCAAACATCCAGTGGAAATAAATTTCATATTTAAGAATCATATTATTCAAGATGAAAATATGTAAAACAACTTTAAAACAAACAGAAAACCTTAAAGAAAACTTTTAATGAAGTCATCTCAGAGATATGGAAGCATTATTACTTCTAATCAAATGGCATGAATGTTTTGTTTTTCTCAAAATAAGGCTTTAATAATTCTCTTAGTCAAAATACAAAACCTGTCAAGCTCCTATTTGGAATGCCATGTTCTTTAATTACATTGATCTTTTATTCAAATAGATATATTGACTCGTGTGTGTGTGTGTATTTGTATACATATATATTAAGAGTAATACTCTAATGACAGTTTACAAAACTTTGAAAAGTTTGCAAAATTCCTTTGAAGCTTAAATTAATATTTCTTTGGTGTTTGGGTCATTTAAATTTATTCATATTAGATATTTGTTTTGTATAACATATTTTGATAATTTTTTACAAAAAAAATTAAAAGTTTCATTCTTGGGGCCGGTGAGGTGGTGCTAGAGGTAAGGTGTCTGCCTTGCAAGCGCTATCCAAGGATGGACAGCGGGGTGTCCTATATGGTCCTCCCAAGCCAATTTCTGAGCTCTTAACCAGGAGTAACCCCTGAGCATCAAATGGGTGTGGCCCCAAAAACCAAAAAAAAAAAAAAAAAGTTTCATTCTTTGCTGTAGTAGTTCAGCACAATCAGTAAAAACAGATATGTGCTCTTAGATTTCGACCAATGGTCTCAAACTCGTGGCCCGTGGGCCGTTTGCAGCCCTTCGTACAACATTTTGTGGCCCGCGGCTGGCCTTCAAATATCACAGTATTCGCGATTATTTGCTTACCAAATAATCGCGATAAAAATCGCATTAGTAAGAAAAAATCGCATTAAACATTTGCATACCCTGAGCAGTTCAGTTCATTTTGGGGTATGCAAATGTTTAAAGCGATTTTTTGCGATTATGTTTTTTTGCTAATGCGATTTTTTATTGGGAAAATTCGGTAAGCGAAATCCCTTATGTGGCCCTGCCTCACCCAGACTTTGCCTCCTGCGGCCCCAGGTAAATTGAGTTTGAGACCCCTGATTTAGACTATGCCAAGCTACTAGAGAATTGTTTCCTCATAATCATCAGTCCTATGCTATAAAGTTAACAATTTATAATATGATTATAATATGGTGTAAAATAATTATATAATATAATAATATGATTTAGTTTAATGTTAGTTCACATTTATGGGAAAATTGCCAAAATTAAAATCTTGTCAAACTTCAGAATGCATGTAGGATTATAAAAATTCATGCATTTACACAGTCATACACAATTAAGTTCTAAAATTTCAGTCCAACAAAGATTTGTTTTGTGTATCTTAAACAGTTTATATGTACAAGGATTTGGTGATATGTGGAAAAGTAGTAGAGTCAGACAAAATGTTGAGAATAGACAAGTAGACTTATTAGATCTTTTGAGGATTTTGTTTTATGCAAACAGACTTTAACCTAATATTTAAGAGTAAAGACCTCAAGCTTATAAAGGTCTTTTGTTCCTGAGGACTAGCAAACTATTATAATTCCTTCATTTCATAGACACCTAGGGATAAGAGAGTATTTATTTTGTTTTCTTTGCAAGGAGTTGTTGTTTAGGTACCTGAATTTTGGGGAATTCCAACTCACTGACTGGCTCAAGACTGGCTGTGTGTCTCAAAGATTTGCTCATTACACCCCATGAATAGCCAAGTTCCCCAGTTATTGCAATCAGTGTCCATCAGTTGGAGAACCAAGCAGATGTAATGGCTGATGAATAACATTTTATAATGCAAATGGCCCTGGGAGGAACTGCATTTCATGTATCCCAGATCTTTTCTCTTTCTCAAAACCTCATTTTCAATGTCCTGCATGTAACATTTTAAAAGTTATTTTATTTTTTGTTTCTTTAGAAAAAAGACTTATTGTAGGAGGAAAGAAGCTTGCATGACCAAATCACAAAAGAAATTTAGTTCTAAAAAGTAACAAAAGAGAATTTTTTAGTTTTCTATTGGTTTGCAGGATAGACAAACACAAAAGATCTCATTAGACTACAGACTCCAAAAGGCCTTCAAAGAGAAAAACAAATTCTCTTGGAATTAAATTCTAGTAACTAACTTAATATTTAGAAAATTATAAAGCATCTAACCTCTAGCTTTTATGAGAAATGACTTATTGTGAGTCTGTCAGATGTTAAAGGAAATATGAACTGACAATGTGGGAAGAAAAATGTAACTTTTCTCCCACTTAAATTCATTTACAAAGAGATTGCTTTTATTTTGTTCAGTTATCTGATGCTATTGATTCACTAATAATAAACAGTCTTTTGATTTCTTAATGAGAAAAGTACCTGATTTTTTTAATGAGAAAAGTCCTTAGTACAAAACATATGCCTGGTTGTGTTTTTTTTTTTTTTTATCTTTTTACCCAAAACTACTTAATACATTGTTACAAAATATTTCAATACAAAATTTAGGAGACTAAACATTTTACATTACTTTCCAGCTAATATTTATTTTTGGTCCCTCAATTCACAATACAGACCAGGTAAAGGGCCTGTGTTGAGGTGTATATGGGGAGCATTTACTGTACCTCCTCTTTCTATACAGTCAGTGAAAAGAATACAGCCTGTGGTAAGAATTGGGAGGCCTTATCTTTTCTTTTCTTTTCTTTTTTTTTTTTTATTTTTTAATATATATATATAAAATCCTTCACCAGTGCAACATTCCCATGACCAATATCCCAAGTGTCCTTCCTCCCCACCCCACACCGGCCTATAGTCTAGACAGGCTTTCTACTATGGTACATATACACAATGCAGCCATCAGAAGAGATGAAGTCATGAAATTTTCCTATACATGGATGTATATGGAATCTATTATGCTGAATGAAATAAGTCAGAGGGAGAGAGATAAACACAGAATGGTCTCCCTCATCTATGGGTTTTGAGAAAAATGAAAAACATTTGTGTAATAATTCTTAGAGACAAAATAGAGGAGGACTGGAGGGTCCAGCTCCTGACATGAAGCTCACCACGGGGATCGTTTAGTGCAGTCACAGAAATAATTACACTGAGAACTACCATAACAAAATCTGACTGAATGAGGGAAGAAGAAATCCAACTAATATTTGGATAGCTCTCTTCATCTCCCATTCCCTCTGTCTCTCCATAATTTACTAATTCTCCACCTTTCTTTTTTCTCTCTTCCCCCGTCCTTTCCTCTCTTTCTCTCTCTCTCCACCCTCAGGTGAGATAACTTTTTCAACCTCTTCATTCTCCTTCATAATTTTATAATCAATCCTACTCCTCAACTTACTCATTTGATAAATGATCCTTTTACAGATGTAAGAACTTTTTTCTAAAGGCTGGAGACATAATAGAATGGGTAAATATTAGCTTTGCCACTCAGGTTTGATCTCAGGCATCCATATGGTCCCCTGGTAACCACCAAAAGTATCCTGAGCACAGAACAAGAAGTCCTGAAAATAGCAGTGTAATCCAAACAAATAATAAAACAAATCAAAAATATAAACTTTAGGGGCTGGAGATATAGCACAGCAGCGTTTGCCTTGCAAGCAGCCGATCCAGGACCTAAGGTGGTTGGTTCGAATCCCGATGTCCCATATGGTCCCCCGTGCCTGCCAGGAGCTACTTCTGAGCATAGAGCCAGGAGTAACCCCTGAGCGCGGCCGGGTGTGACCCAAAGATCAAAAAAACATAAAAATAAAAATAAAAAATAAATAAACTTTAGTTTTGTCTAAAAGAAAAAAATGTTTTATTCATATGCTGACTTAAGGACCTGAATTTTAACTATCTTTGTCCTTAATACTTCTTCAGAATTTGTTATTCTATAATTATTTCTATCAATAATGCCTTTGCCCATTGATAGCAGACATTGATCTGTATTTGTCACATCTGAGATTATCCATGGTTGTTACAAATGGTTGTTACAATTGTATTTTCTGGCTCCTTAACTCTTCTCCATATCTAACACCTTACTTCAAGGTCTAGTATCTCCCAAAAGTATCTAAAAAGCTTTGTAAATGTTAATAAAATAAAAATATTGATATATGGGCCCGGAGAGATAGCACAGTGGTGTTTGCCTTGCAAGCAGCCGATCCAGGACCAAAGGTGGTTGGTTTGAGTCCCGGTGTCCCATATGGTCCCCCGTGCCTGCCAGGAGCTATTTCTGAGCAGACAGCCAGGAGTAACCCCTGAGCACAGCCGGGTGTGGCCTAAAAACAAACAAACAAACAAAAATATATATGTATATTGATATATTACTGGACTTTGATAGTACCCCCCACTTTTATTTCTGAAACTTTATTTCTCTTATTTCAATAACAGTGGATTACCGAGTACATGCAATTTCAGGTTCTCCATAATGTGGAGACTGTTTACAGTCTGGAATGAGCCTTGTCACCTTGAACACATGTATTAAAAATTTGAAGAGCGAAATATATGATAGTTAAAAATTGACAAATCAGCTGATGCTGCATTTTCTTTTTAGATTACAGGTTGAAGTTTCATATGGCCTTCAATCTACTAACCTCAGGTGCTCTCACTAGCTGCATTCTGGGGTTCATGGTAATCTCTCTCCTGCCTGACTCTCAGTGCTTATCGAAATTATCTATATTTAAGATTTTTCAAAGAAGTTGAGTATTTATATTTTCATCAGGCTACTTCTATTAAAGCAAAAAGCATGCCTACCTGTCACGTAAAATTCCAAACAATATCATTATAATCATAATTATGAAATTGGATGTAATTTATTGCTGGCTTGTTTCAAAAAGAATCCAAAGATGAAAGGCCACTTATGCCTGAGCAAAATTTAACTTCTGTAATATCTCAGAAATATAAGCAAAACAGGGTTTGGAGAGCATACCTTTTGTGATGTATGGGAAAGGGTCCTCCTCCTGCATTCTTCTATGTTCCCCATTATTTCTCTGTCATTCAATTTCATCTGAGATCTGCTTTCATGTAACTCCTTCTGTAAGTATGAAAGAACTAGAAATGGAAGAAAAGAGTGAAAACTATCCTGCTATTTTTAGTGAAAAAGATCTGCACACCCTGGATATTTATATGATAGCAAATAAAATGTCTTATTTTAGAATATAAATTTATAGTGGGTCATTTAAATGAATACAAAATATTTTTAGTAATGAAGTATTCGCTAGACTAAATCTAAGGAGAAAGTAGATGGGGGGGTGTTGGAGAAGAAACAGAGAACACTGATTTGGGAAAAAAAGTTCACAGTGATAGATAATATTTATAAATCTGATCTTTGAGGGAAAAGAAAGAGGAGTTAGATAATAACTTAGATATTAAGAATCCTAGACAGAATTTTAGATAGTAGATTGGTCAAAGAAAGACATCATGGAACCTGTAGTTTATATTTCTGCAAATGATACATAAGGTAATTTAAAGCAATATAGCTATGAAATATATATACTCTAAATGTTTGGTAAAATAGGATATAAATAATATTTTTAAATGTGAAAATCCATATTATTATTTTAATTTTTTAAATGTTCTTTTATGGAAAGGATTGGCAAATCGGCTGGTTAACATATTTATTCATCCAGGTAGCAGTTTTCACTTAAAAACTCTTACCAAGATGTTGGCCCATCCTCCATTCTTCCTGTAACCTTACCTGCTAATAAGACCTGCCCATTTCTGGGAGGGGTCTTTGGTAGGTAACAAAAGGCTTGGCCTGAGGGGATTGAGGAGGATTCAGCAAGGGAGAGGATTGAGCAAGAGAGATGGAGAAAGAAGCAGGGCAAGTGAAGAGAGCATGTTTAAGTTTAAGATTGTAGGCCATACATGTGGTGGCAAGGGCATAAATAAAGGTGATTTCTCTTGGAACCTGTCTGTGGATGATTTCCTCACCATTATCCTGAACATGCAGACCCAAAGGCTGGAGGGGGTTGGAGACACCTGTCCCGGTCTGGAGGAGAAAGCCCTCCATCCCTCCATACATCCACCATGATCCAAGCCCCATCCAAAGGGCTTTTATGCAACACAAGACACAGAAAGTATATTTTATATATGTGAGGTAAACAACAAAAAGCTAGGTGCATAAACAATGTGCATAATCTAAAAATGGGTGGCCTAGATTTCCAATATGCAGAATGAAAATTTGTGGATAACTTAAAAATACAGAACTCAGTGGAAGCTTATATCATAGGAAAGTTTCCCAGCTTCACTGTCACAAGGACTATGGGAAATTCTGAATTCTGATGAAGTGAAGTCTGTCATTGATGTTATTTTGGAAAGGTAAATATTTTATTTTTGAGAATACAAAGTGGCACATTTTTGAGAAGAAAATGTTTGATTGCTGTCAACCATAGAGCCAAAGGAAAGTAAAAGGAGAATCATCAAAAATAGTTCCTTAGTAAATAGCATGCCAATTGTATATGAGTTCTGTAATTGTCCGTGAACTGAATTTCACCTTTGTCATTTAATAGAAGTGTTTATTTTTACTATCCCCATTGCTTAAGGTTTGCTTTAGAATTTCACCTTTGTCATTTAAGAGAAGTGTTTATTTTTACTATCCCCATTGCTTTAAGGTTTGCTTTAGATATAAATGCTGAGGTGAACTTTACTGTCAAGTCAATGAACTATCAACATAGGCCTATCCACTTAAACCTATCTCATAGCTTTTTCTGCAGAGTTGGATATCACTCTGTTACACGTATAACTTCAATATTGTATTCTACCTTTATGATTACTGGTATGAATTGGTATGTTTTTGTCACCAGTGGGAGAAAAGGAATATGTGGAAAAAGACATATACTTCCAGAGGATTTTCAATGACTATAAAAAATTACTATTTTGAGAAATGTGAAGGAATCGGGCTCCTAATCAGTTTATAACTTCTGTAAACTCAATCTGAAAAGGCTACATATTGCATAATTCTAGTTCTAGGCCATTCCAAAAAAAAAAAAAAACGGTGAAAAGACTCCAGAAAGATAGTATAATAGAGTATAAAGTGCTTGCCTTGCATGTGGCCAGAACCTGGGTTGATTCCCAGCACCGTAATGATCTCACAGGATCTGCCAGGAGTGATCCCTGAGCCCGGACCAAGGAGTAATTTCTGAGCACCACTGAGTCTGACTTTAAAAATAAATAAATAAATTAATTAATTAATTAAAAATAATAATCTAGCAAAACTAAGGAAACAAACAGAATCTGGTGGCTTTTTGGAATCAATAGGAAAATTACAATATGATGAAAGTGGTTAAAGTAATAGTACTAGGGGTACTAAACTTGACTTTCACTTGAATGACCTGGATTTAATACCTGGCATCCCATGCCATTCCCTGATTACTACCAAGAGAGATCACTATGTGCAGAGCCAGTGCTGCTGATTGTAAGTCCAAAATAAAAGCAACTCAAAGTGATAAAAAGAATTGGGAGGAATGGAGGACAGTAACAATGCTATTTGGTATTATAGATGGGTACATACTTCATTATCAACTTGCCCACAACTACATGGCATCAAACATAATACATAATGCAAACTATAGATTTTCACTATTTACGATGTGATTCTATAGAGATTTATTATTTTAGCAATGTGCCAATCTGTCAAAGAATGTTGCAAATGTCAAAGAATCTCTGTTTGTGGCAGGGTGTTTTTTAAAATCCCTGTATTTTCCCTGTACTTTGCCATAAACTGAAAGCTTCTCTGATAAAATATTTTAAAATAAAAAAGTAGATAATACATATTATCATACTAAGCAGATTCATGACTATGAACCAAATCATGGATGAATAATGATGCTCAGTTACTTCTAACTATGTGCTCAGATATTGCTCCTGGCTTGGGGAACTATATGGGATGCCAGGGGATAGAACCGTGGTTCGTCCTGGGTCAGTCACATGCAAGGCAAATGCTCTACTGCTGCTCCATAGCTCTGGCTTGTATAATAATCTTTTAAAGCTAATAACTTTGTTTGGAGAATAAACAGTAATGCTTGGGACTTAGCTATGGCTCTATACTGAATTTGGAGATCAATTGGGTGCCAGAGATAAATCCTACATAGACTGTTTGCAGAGTAAGTGCCTTATTTGCTGGATTATTTCTCAAGCCTTCAAGATCATATTTGATGATGGGGATTGAACTTTAAAGTCAATGGCATGCTAGTATTATAGCATCACCTGCTATAATTCTTCTTCATTTCTGAAAGAATAGGCTTGGAGATCTGCAAAGAAGCTTCTTAATGGCAAAATGTTATAGAAAAAGACATGAACTCACATCATCCTTTCTTTGATATGTCATGTCAGCATATGACCCTCAAAAAATAAACTGATGGCATAATAGTTTAGTCAATACATTAAATAATCTGGAATCTAAGGACCAATTTAAAGCAAGCTTTCCTACTGTTCCCTCTACTAAAATAAGAGTATTTTGTCATTGAAAATAAAGTTCTCTAGGTACCAGCCCTACTTATAATAAAAATATTATTTTTTGAAGTTACTTGCAAAGACTAATTAAACTGTGTTAAAATATGCTCCCATAAAGGGCCAGAGAGAGTACAGAGGTAAAGCACTTGTCTTTCATAAAGCCAATCAGCTTTGACCCCTGGTATCCTGTGTCATCTCCAGATACCTGTCAGGAGTGTTTCCTGAATGCAGAAATAGGATTGACTCCTGTGTACCACTATGTGTGACCTCAAATTAACAAAATAAAATATATATATAATCATAGCTAAAGAACAACATGAGTGATAATCTAAAATAAAAAAATGCCAGCAGGCATATAAAAAGTCTATCTTATCAGTCCTGAGTTAAAAAAATAAAATATATTTAAATTGTAAATAAACTTGTAACAAAAAGTACAAATAATTTTGAAAGAAAAATTAAAGGGATTTTATCGTTATATAATCAACAGAAGAAAAAAATCAACAAACTTTAAGAGAAGACAATTTAGGGGCCAGAGAGATAGCATGGAGGTAAGGCATTTGCCTTTCATGCAGAGGGTCATTGGTTCAAATCCCGGCATCCCATGTGGTCCCCAGAGTCTACCAGGAGCGATTCCTGAGTGTGGAGCCAGGAGTAACCCCTGAGCACTGCCGAGTGTGACCCAAAAATGAAAGAAAAAAAAAAGAAAGAGGACAATTTAATCTATGCTATCTCAGAAGGTAATAGCAAATAAACAGAATCTAAAGAACCTATCATATATCATGTCATAATGTACAGTGTTGTAAGAACTGCAGTGAGAGAAGAAAGTTAAAATAGGCAAGAAAATATTTAAAAAGATAATTTCCAAACAGAAGTATAAAAAACGTGATTAAATAAAGAACACATAACACATTCTAAATAGGATAAATTAAAGAGATTATACCAAAGCCTATAATAACCAAACTATCAAATAAGTAATAAAGAAAAGAAAATTGAAATAATCAAGAAAAGGGTTATTTGTCATTCAGAAGCAGACATAATAAGTGTTGTTATACATCTGTAAAATTACTTTTACTTTTTTACTTTCACTTGTTCTGAGTTAGCATAAATACCCTTAATTAAATAAAACTTCAGATCATTTATATTAAATTCTGGCTAATAAAAGTGGCAGGGAATGCAGCAGAGAGCTAGAAGCTTGACTTGCTCAGTAAGATCCAAGAAGCTGCTTGACAATCCCTGACAGAATATACTTTTTTGTGTGACTGATTTCTTAAGTTAAACTGCAGGCTGAGACCCTACATTAAGTCTAACCAGCAATTTGCTATCAGATTTGCGAATATTTACATTAAGATGGCCATGAAATGGCATGGAGAAAGTATTAAAAGAAATAGCCAGACAAGAATTTTATACCCAATAATACTATTAGAAAAAATAAATTAAGGTATTACA
The DNA here is from genome assembly GCF_024139225.1 of Suncus etruscus. Taxonomy (NCBI): domain Eukaryota; kingdom Metazoa; phylum Chordata; class Mammalia; order Eulipotyphla; family Soricidae; genus Suncus; species Suncus etruscus. The sequence continues at coordinate 93,636,604 of NC_064854.1, forward strand.
AGATAGAAAGAAGTTGAAGAATTAGTTATTACTAGGCCTGCTTATAAAAAGTGCTAAAGAGAATTATTCAGACAGAAATTAAAAGGATGTTAAAGAGTAAATTAAAGTCATATAAATAAATTCAGTTAGGTAGATATAGATCTAAATCTAAAAATAAATTTAAAAAAATTTTAGTTTATATATTTATTTTTAATTATAACATCATGATGTACAATGTTGTTCCTAATACATTTGTTTCAGGTGTGTTCCAACACCAATCCCACCACTAGTATGACCATCCATGTACCAGTGTCCATATGTCTTGCCCATACCCGCTCTAGCCTGTCACACTGAAGACACATATACATTTATTTACTTCATATTGTTTGTTATAACACAAAAGCAAATTGAATTTCCAAGATCTAAATCAACAATAAGCAATTTAAAGTAATTGTTATAAATCTCCATGGTGTTACTAAAGCCAGTATCTAAGGATTCACTTGGCTGTGGTTGTTGAAAATTGATTGGTCCTTCTGTGTTATTGTTGAGGTTCACTATGCTTGTTATGTTTCTATGTAATTTTCACATTAGAGTTACTGTGATACTAATGGACTGATAGTTCTATGAATTTTTGGTCCAGCAAATACAGAGCTAAAACAAATTTAGTAGTTTGGCAGTTTTGTAAAGTTATGTTGTAGCGCTGGACTATTTCTGTCAGATGGTGATGGGTGGCTGTGGGCTTCTAGGGCTTCAGATAGAAAAGGGAATCTGCTGTCGCCCATTCTGAGAAATCCGAGACGTACTAGTCTGGACTAGGTTATCTGGGAAGAGTCAGTGGTCATTATTATCCTTTTCTTTTAGAATATTGTTAATATAATTTTATGCCATAAATGAGAGTTACATGTGTGCTATTACATTCAATAAAGGAACATTGATCAGTGGAATCTACCAAAATAATAGAGGAAAATAAAATTTTAAAAAATCATTGACATAGCAAAAATACTTAACAAAATTCAATTTTAATTAAGATTAAAACACTCAGAAAACTGGGATTAAGATGGAACTCTATCAACTGAATTAAAGTTACTTATGTATTAAATCTATCTCATAGATAATTGTGGAGCCCTGGATTCTGAACAAGAAGGGATGCCATTTTGTAAAGATTATGTTATGTAAACCATATGTTAGACTTCTCTTTCTCAAGCCTGTTTCCTTAATACCGTCCCAAACTACCCGGTCATACCAGGTATTTGGAAAGGACATAAGAAGCAGTAGGAAGGTATCCTAGACAACAACCAAACATTTTAAAGATCATCAGAAACTAGAGCCATCCTTATCTTTTCCCTATATAAACTGGCTTTTGATCTTGTCAGGGGACATCTCTGGGATATGGTCTTGACAGGTCAGAATGGGGTTTGTGGCTGATGGAATAAAGTTTTGTTTTGCTTTACTCCAATTGTGTAGTTTTGTTTTTTGATTCTGGACCCTAACAATTATTTACTTACTGCTGAAAGTTTAACATTTTTCACCTAAAACCAAATACAAGATATATAAATACAAAAAGATTTTCTCCTTTTACCAAAGCTATTCAATTAGCACTAGAAACTTTAACCAGGAAAATTGACAAACAGAAACAATCAATGATCAGCCAAATTAAGAAATAAGAAGCAAAACTTTATTCTGAGACGAAATGATCATAATGCAAAGACTATCTGAAACAATACAGACATGTGCATATACACAAAATTTAAGAATTAATAAATAGCAATGTTTACGATATAAGATTATCTTGGGGCTGAAGTGACAGCAGAGTTAGGGTGTTTGCCTTGGAGAAGGCCTACCCAAGATGAACCAGGGTTTGATGCCCAGCATCCTATATGGTCTGCAAAGTCTGCCAGGGGCAATTTCTGAGTGCAGAGCCAGGAATAACTCCTTAACACCAGTGGGTGTGGCCAAAAAAAACCAAAAAAATAAAATAAAAAGAAAGAAATAAACACAAGTTTATCACACATATTTTAACATAAATCAATACATATACAAAATGGAAATATCCAATAGGCAAAAGGTAAAATTTTCTTTCAATAGTATATGTAACATTAAAATTCTTATAAACAAATTTATATACTAAATAAACAGAAAAATATACCATATCGAGATAGTATTATTAAGATAATAATATTACCTGAAGCAATCTGTAGATTTGAAGCACTCCTTATTCAAAACTCAAGCATTGTTATTTTTGCATAAATTAAAAACATTATTCAAATTGATATTGACTTTGAACTGCCTAAACTCTTTTGAATAAAGAGAAAACTCAAACTTGCTAATTTTAATATGATATAAAACTACAATAAATATAATAATGTGTTAATCACATAAGGATAGACTATAGATAAATGTAATAGAAGAGAATAATAAATAAAAGTAATAGAAAAGAGGCCAGAGTGAGAGCATAATTGTAGGGTTTTTGCCTTGCAAGCTGCTAACCTGGAACAGGATCAGGTTCGATTCCTGGCATCCCACATGGTCCCCAAGTCTGCCAGGAGCAATTACTGAGCAAAAAGCCAGAAGTACCCCTGAGTGCCACAGGATGTGGCCCCAAAACAAACAAACAAACAAACAGAAAAAAGAAGTGAGAGTTCAGAAATAAAAGCATATCTAAACCTAAATGGATTTTGAAAAAATATCAAGACTAAAAAATAAAAGAAAAAATAAATTTGACATGATAAAAATTGAACCATTTGTGCACCAGGAATTTATTAGAACAACATGAAAATGACACCTATAAATAAAATTTAATGAGGTCAGGCATCCAGCATTCACAAGGAATACTTTAATATCAATACTAAAAATTACAAGGTATTAAGTTTAAAAATAACACCTGAATTGATTACCTGCCCTAGCACTTAAGGGCTGCAGTGCAGAGAAGAGACCCTGAACCTTGCCACAGGTAACAGGGTTTTGGAGACCTGAGGGCAGGCCTAAAGCCCACGCAATTGCAGCCATCATCCTCGCTGAGGGCCACACTCCAGAGAAGGGACTCAGTGCCATGCTATAGGTGACAGAGGAGTGCTGAGACCCAAGGGTAGGGGTGGCCACCACCATTTCACGACATCCCCCCCAAACCCCACCCCCTGCTGACTCTCCATACCACTGAGTCTGTATATCATACAGGTCTAGGCAGACCAGACTTAACACTTATTTTCCTCAGATAATCCACAGCCCATAAAACACAACAGCAAAACAATGACGTAGCTTGTAATACCTCTGTCATACTTTGACAAGCTCACTCAACTAGGAAAATAAAATCAAATTCATATATATATATATACCTCTTATCAATTCTAACACAGTAAGTTCAGCAAACCATTATATTAAACAACATGAAACTTGAAAATTCTAAGCCACCAAATGCAAAGAAATATGGGTAAACTAAGGAAAACACTAGCAGTGGGGGATAAAGAGAGAAATCCTAGCAAGTTTGCAAGTCCACAAAAATGCAGGAGCCCAATAGATGAGAACCTAAAAGAGGCAATGAATTTCATAGCTATAGAAATCAAGGAATCACTAGCCTTTGAAAATAAGAAATCCATAGATGAGCAATTTAACAAACTCAAAGAAGAACATTTACAGAAGATGATAAAATTTATACAAATATAATTAAGGTAAATAAAAAACACAATTTAGTAAGCCATAATAGAAGAATTACACAGTTGGAAAATTGCATAGAGGAACTTGAAGAAAACTATAAAATTAAATATGACAGGTCAATAAGGAAATAAGAGAAAAGCACTGGAAGAAAATGTTAGATACTTAATGAACAAAGACAAAAGAAATAATCTACAAATTGTAGGAATACCAGAAGGGGAGGAAATAGGAAAAGGGGAAAAACAAGTAGTGAGGAAAATAATAGCAGAAAATTTTTCCACCCTCTGGAAAGACACTGGTACAAATACAAAAAGCAAAAGGAGTCCCTAATAAAAAGGACCCTCACAGACCAACACCAAGACATATAGTAATCCAAATGAAAAAAAAAATCAAATATAAGAATCAAACCATATATCCCGTTTGAAACAATTCAAGCAACAAGACACTGGAATGACATATTTAAACTGCAAAAGTCCAGGACCAGATATTTTTACAGGTGAATTCTATCAAATATTTCAAGAAGAATTAGTACCATTGATCTTTGGGCTCTTCCAAAACATTGAAAAGAGAGGAATCCTTCCTAACACCTTTTATGAAGCTAATATCAGACTCATTCCCAAAGATGGCAAAGATACTGCCAAGAACAAAAACTACAGAACAATCTCACTAATAAATATAGATGCAAAAATCCTCAACAAAATCTTAGCAAACTGAATACAGCAATACATCAAAAAGATTATACACCATAACCAAGAGGGTTTCATCCCAGGGAAGCAAGGATGGTTTCACATATGAAATTTAGTCAATATCATACACCACATCAACAACAAGAAATACAAAATCACATGATTATATCAATTGATACAGAGAAGGTATTCAACAAAAACCATCCCCCATTCATGATGAAAACACTCTGCAAAATAAGGTTGAAAGAAACCTTCCTCAAGATAGTTACAGATATCTATAAAAAGCCTACAACCAACATTTCCTTTTTGATTGTTCTCTTGTTGGGGGGGGGGTTAGCCATACCCGGTGATACTCAGGGGTTACTCCTGGCTATGTGCTCAGAAATCACTTCTGGCTGGAGGGACCATATCGGACTCTGGGGGATTGAATTGAGGACCGTCCTAGGCTAGTGAGTGCAAGGCAGACACCTTATAGCCTGCGCCACTGCTCTTGTCCCCCAACATTATCCTTAATGATAAAAAATTGAAAACATTTCCATTAAGTTCAGGAACTAGAGAAGGCTGTCTCCACTCTTATTCAACATAGATTTAGAAGTTTTAGCAATAGCAATCAGGCAAGAGAATGGAATCAAAGGAATATAAATAGACAGAGGAAGTCAAACTATTTCTTTTTTTCAGATGATATAATAATATATCGAAAACCCTAAAGAGTCTACAGAAAAACTCCTAGAAACAATTAACCAATACAGCAAAGTAGCCAGCTGCAAAGTCAATACACAAAAGACAGTAGCATTCTTCTATACAAATAAAGAAGCATAGGAGAAAAAGATTAAGGAGTCACTTCCATTTAAAATAGTATCTAAAAATATCAAGTACATACAATAAACCTGACATGAGCAGTGAAGAAGAACCAATAACATGAAAACTTTAAACACTTCAAAGAAATTGAATAATACCTAAGGAATTGGAAGAACATCCCATACTCATGGGTAGGTAGAATCTACATCATCAAAATGACTATTTACCTAAAATTTGATATAGATTCAATGCAATCCCTATCCAATTTAGACATCATTTTTAAGAACTTAGAACAATCAATTATAAAATTTGTATTGAACCACAAAAGATCCAGGTTAGCCAAATTCATACTGAAAAACAATAAGCTGGGTGGCATCTCTTTACCTAAATAAAGCTTTCTTTATCTGAAGTTTTCCTATATAGACATAGTGATCAAAACAGCATGGTACTGGAACAAAAACAGAATCTCAGATCAGGGGTTAGAATAGAATATCCAGTGATATTCCTGCAAACATATACTCAACTAATATTTGAGGATCCAAGTATCCAAAGGATCCAAGAACTTTAAATGGAACAAAAAGTCTATTCAACAAATAGTGTTGGAACAACTGGATAAACACCTGTAAGAAATTAAAGATTGGCTGAAGCCTGGCACAACTCTCTGGACTGTCTGTCTTCTGTGTGGCATCTGCAGGCCTGATTTCCTCTGTGTGTGTCTTCATCTGCGTATGGCTAGCCTTCCCTGGAGATGAGTTACTCTACCCAGAAAGGGAGAAGCTAGTTGAAATGTGATGGAATGCTGAAGCCTGGCACATCTCTCTGGACTGTCTGTCTTCTGTGCGGCATATGCAGGCCTGATTTCCTGTGTTTGTGGCTTCATCTGCGAATGGCTAATCTTCCCTGGAGGTGAGTTACTCCGCCCAGAAAGAGAGAAGCTAGTTGAACACTGATGGGAGGCTGAAGTCTGGCTGGCACATCTCTCTGGACTGTCTGTCTTCTGTGCAGCATCTGCAGGCCGAATTTCCTGTGTGTGGCGCTTCATCTGCATATGGCTAGCCTTCCCTGAAGGCAAGTTTTTCTGCCCAGAAAGGGAGAAGGCAATGAATACCACCACAACACAAAGAAAAACCCACAATACAAGTGTGATAATGGGGAAACAACGCAGGACAGTGCCAGACATAGAGAATGAAGATGGCAACTCTGATGACCGGAACATGGCCAACCAACTAGTCAATCTCTCAGATAAGTTTAGAGTCACAATATGGAATATGTTCAAAGAACTCAAAGAAAGTATAAAAGAGAACACTAATAAGAATAAAGAGAATATGAAGATAGAAATCAGAAAACTCCAAACTGAAATTTCAGGTCAAATAATAGGTCTGAAAAACTCAGTAGATGAATTGAAGAAAAAATGGATGAGCTTTCCCACAGGTTAACAGCAGCTGAGGAAAAAATTGGTACACTAGAAGATGAGATGAATAACAACTCCATACAGCAGAAGATATTGGAAAAAAGCCTGAAAGAAAATAATTAAACAATGGAAAAATTACTCAAAGAATGTGAGCATATAAAAAATAGAAGTCTATGATAAGCTCAACAGAAACAACTTAAGAATCATTGGAGTCCCAGAGACCAGGAATAAAATCTCCAGGAAGAATCAATGGTCAAGAACATCATTAAAGAGAAACTACCAGAGCTAAAAAAAAAATACATGCGATCAAATCCTGCATACCTGAAGAGTACCAACTGAAAGAGACCCCAGAAAAAACACCCAAAGACACATTCTAGTTACAATGATGAATCCCACAGATAGAGACAGAATTCTGAAAGCAGCAAGATTAAAAAGAGAAATTACATTCAAGGGAACATCCTTGAGATTTACTGCAGACCTGTCACCAGAAACACTCAAGGCCAGTAGGCAGTTGTGGGACATAGTGAAAAAATTAATTGAAATAAATGCTTTGCACCCAGCAAAGTTAACTTTCAGATTTGAAGGAAGAATACATGGCTTCATAGACAAACAACAGCTCAGAAACTTTGCAGACTCAAAACCAGTCTTAAAAGAAAAACTGAAAGACCTACTTTAAGACAAGACTGACCAACAGACACACCAAACTTCGATAGAAAGATGGCATTACATTCCAGTACAATTCTTTTTCTCAATGTCAATGAACTAAATGCACAAGTTAAGAGACACAGAGTGGCTAAGTGAATCAAAAAACTCAATCCAACCTTCTACTGCCTAGAAGAAACACATCTGAATAATCAGAACAAATATAGACTCAAAATAAAAGGCTGGAGGAAAATTATCCAAGCAAACAACACCCAAAAAAAGGTGGAGGGGCCATACTAATACCAGATGATAAAAACTTTATACTCAGGAAAGTTATAAGGGACAAAGATGGACATTTTCTATTAATCATGGGATACGTGCAGCAGGAAGAAATCACTCTCCTAAACATATATGCAACAAATGAGGGGCCAGCAAAATATTTAATATAATTGTTGTCAAATCTGAAAAATAATATCAAATACAACACAATAATTGTGAGAGACCTCAACATGGCATTGTCAACACTTGACAGTTCAACCTGACTGAAACCCAACAAGTATATACTAGACCTGAAAAGAGAAATGGAAGAAGCCTAGTGTGTATATATATATATATATATATATATATATATATATATATATATATATATATATATATATATATATATGACAATCCACCGCCAGAAACCTGAATACACATTCTTCTCTAATGTACATGGGACATTCTCCAGGATAGACTACATGCTAGCACATAAAACATACCTCCATAATATCAAGAGGATAGAAATTTTGCAGGCTACCTTTGCTGACCAAAAGTCCCTGAAATTATATGTGAACTACAAAGGGACACAGAAGAAAAACTTTAATACCTGGAAGTTAAACAGCCTCATACTTAATAAGCAGTGGGTCGGAGATAAAATCAAAGAGGAAATCAAAATCTTCCTAGAAACAAATGACAATAGAGCCAAAAACTATCGGAACTTTTGGGACACAGGAAAAGCAGTAGTGAGAGGAAAATTTATAGCTTTTCAAGCACACATCAGGAAAGAAGAAGGAGCATACCTGAATAGCTTAATGATGCAGCTCATAGAATTAGAAAGTGCTCAACAAAAGGAACCAAAAATAGGGAGAAAGAAGAAAATAGCAAAACTGAGAGCAGAAATCAATGAAGTGGAAACACAATAAACAATCTGAAAGATAAACGAAAGCAGACGTTGGTTCTTTGAAAAGATAAACAAGATTGATAGACCACTGGCAAAACTAACAGAGAGAGAGAGAGAGAGAGAGAGAGAGAGAGAGAAACTTGGTACTTGTGTTAGGAATGAAAAAGGAGAGATCATTATTGATATGGCAGAGATTCAAAGGGTAATCAGAAACTACTTTGAGAAACTGTATGCCACTAAAAATAAGAACCTAGAAGAAATGGATAAATTCTTAGACTCATAATCTTCCACGGTTGAATGAAGAGGATGTAGCATATCTAAACACCCCCCATCACTATTAAGGAAATTAAAATAGTAATCAAATGTCTGCCCAAAAACAAAAGCCCAGGCCCAGATGGATTCACTAATAAATTCTTTCAAACCTTTCAAAAGGAACTTCAACCATACTGGCATGACTCTTTCATGAAATCGAAAAAACAGAAATACTTCCAAATAGTTTGGATGAATCCAACATCACCTTGATACCTAAACCAGACACAGATGCTATAAAAAAATTACAGACCAATATCTCTGATGAACACAGATGCAAAGATCCTCAACAAAATCATGGAAAAAAAGGATTCAATGCTTCATTAAGAAGATCATCCACTATGATCAAGTAGGTTTCATCCCAGGAATGCAAGGATGGTTTAACATCCATAAATCTATCAACATAATACATAACATCAACTACAAGAAAAATAAAAAATACATGATCTATCCAGAGATGCAGAAAGCATTTGATAAGGTCCAATACCTATTCTTGATCAAAACTCTCAGCAAGATGAAAATGAAAGGAACCTTTCTCAATATAGTTAAGGCCACCTACCACAAGCCAGTGGCAAATATTATCCATAATGGAGAAAAACTAAAAGCCTTCCCTCTAAATTTTGGCACGAGATAAGGCTGTCCTCTCTCACCAATCCTATTCAACATTGCACTGGAAGTACTTGCTATAGCAATTAGGCAAGAAAAAGATATCAAGGAAATCCAGATAGGAAAGGAAGAAGTCAAGCTCTCACTGTTTGCAGATGACAGGAAAACCCTAAAGACTCTACCAAAAAGCTTATAAAAACAAGACTCATATAGCAAGGTGGCAAGCTACAAAATTAACACACAGGGGCTGGGCGGTGGCGCTAAAGGTAAGGTGCCTGCCTTGCCTGTGCTAACCTTGGACGGACCGCGGTTCGATCCCCCGGTGTCCCATATGGTCCCCCAAGCCAGGAGCAACTTCTGAGCACATAGCCAGGAGTAACCCCTGAGCGTTACTGGGTGTGGCCCAAAAACCAAAAAAAAAATTAACACACAAAGATCAATGGCCTTTCTATACACCAATAGTAATAAGGAAGAAATGGACATTAAGAAAACAACCCCATTCACAATAGTGCCACACAAACTCAAATATCTTGGAATCAACTTTACAAAAAATGTGAAGAACCCATACAAAGAAAACTATAAAACTCTGCTCCAAGAAATAAGAGAAGGCACATGGAAATGGAAGCACGTACCCTGCTCATGGATTCACAGGATTAACATCATTAAAATGGCAATACTCCCCAAAGCATTGTACAGATTTAATGTGATCACTCTAAAGATACCCATGACATTCTTCAAAGTGGATCAGGCACTTTTGAAATTCATTTGGAACAATAAACACCCTAGAATAGCTAAAGCAATCATTGGGAAAAAGAATATGGGAGAATTTACTTTCCCCAACTTTAAACTTTACTACAAAGCAATATTTATCGAAACAACATGGTATTGGAATAAAGATAGGCCCTCAGATCAGTGGTATATGCTTGAATACTAAGAGAATGTACCCCAGACATACAATCACCTAATTTTTGATAAAGGAGCAAGAAATCCTAAATGGAGTAAAGAAAGCCTCTTCAACAAGTGGTGTTGGCACAACTGGCTAGCCACTTGCAAAAAAATTGAACTTAGACCCCCAGTTAACATCATGTACAAAGGTAAAATACAAATGGATCAAAGACATCAATCTCAGATTCAAAACTATAAGATATAGAGAACAACACTTAAGCAAAACCCTCCAGGACATTGAAACTACAGGCATATTCAAGGAGGAAACTGCACTCTCCAAGCAAGTGAAAGCAGAGATTAACAGAAGGGAATATATAAAGCTGAGGAGCTTCTGCTCCTCAAAGGAAATAGTGCCCAGGATACAAGAACCAGCCACTGAGTGGGAGAAACTATTCACCCAATACCCATCAGATAAGGGGCTAAACTCCAAAATATACAAGGCACTGACAGAACTTTAGAAGAAAAAAATCTAATCTTATCAAAAAATGGGGAGAATAAATGTACAGACACTTTGACAAAGAAGAAATACAAATGGCCAAAAAAAAAACACATGAAAAAATGCTTCACATCTCTAATAAAAACAACTATGAGGTACCACCTCACACCACAGAGATTACCACAGATCACAAAGAATGAGAACAAGCAGTGTTGGCGGGGATATGGAGAGAAAGAAACTCTTATCCACTGCTGGTGGGAATGCCGTCTAGTTCAACCTTTATGGAAAGCAATATGGAGATTCCTCCAAAAACTGGAAATCGAGCTCCCATTGATCCAGCTATACCACTCCTAGGAATATACCCTAGGAACACAAAAATACAATACAAAGACCCCTTCCTTACACCTATATTCATTGCAGCACTATTTACCATAGCAATACTCTGGAAACAACCAAGATACCCTTCAACAGATAAATGGCTAAAGAAACTGTGGTACATATACACAATGGAATATTATGCAGCTGTCAGGAGAGATGAAGTCATGAAATTTTCCTATACATGGATGTACATGGAATCTATTATGCTGAGTGAAATAAGTCAGAGAGAGATAGAGAGAGAGAAACAGAGAGAGAGAGAGAGAGAGAGAGAGAGAGAGAGAGAGAGAGAGAGAGAGAGAGAGAGAAACGCAGAATGGTCTCACTCATCTATGGATTTATAAAAAAATGAAAGACATTCTTGTAATAATAATTTTCAGCCACAAAAGAGAGAAGGGCTGGAAGTTCCAGCTCACCTCAGGAAGCTCACCACAAAGAGTGATGAGTTTAGTTAGAGAAATAACTACATTTTGAACTACCCTAATAAATGAGAATGTACGAGGGAAATAGAAAGCCTGTCTAGAGTACAGAAGGGGCTTGGGTGGGTAGGAGGGATATTTGGGACATTGGTGATGGGAATGTTGCACTGGTGATGGGTGGTGTTCTTTACATGACTGAAACCCAAACACAATCATGTAAGTAATCAAGGTGTTTAAATAAAATATATATAAAAAAAGAAATTAAAGATTAATTCATCCTCAGACCTTACACAAAAGTCACATCTAAATGAATTAAAGATTTTGAAATCAAATCTGAAACTATAAAGTTCATAGAGGAAAAAATAGGCAAAACACTTCAATATTTTATATATAAATATATTTATTTATATATAAATATATAAATTTTATATATATATAAAATTCTTTCATGGGGCTGGAGCAGTGGTGCAAGTGGTAAGATGTCTTCCTTGCCTGCGCTAGCCTAATGGACCCCATTTAGGTCCTCTGGCACCCCATATGGTCCGCCCAAGCCAGGAGCAATTTCTGAGCACATAGCCAGCAGTGACTCCTGAGCGTCAACTGGTGTGGCCCCTCCAAAAATACAAAAACATACAAACAAAAAATTTCTTTGATGATAGATTGCCTATGGCAAGTGCTTTAGCATCAAATATAAATAAATGGGACTGCATCAAACTACAAATTTCTGTATGGTGAAGGAAACCCTCCTTAAAACTAGAAGACAGCTAATGGAATAGGAAAGTAGGAAAATAAAAGAGAAAAAAAAGAAAATAATAATTTGCAAAAGAATAGTTTGCCATTGTCTGTTTCAGTGATCTGAATGATCATATGCTTTAGGTCCTAATGGAAGACATAAGTAAAAGGAAAATGGGTAAATTGGATTATTTTTCTCAAGACATTTTCATAATGAGCACTGTATATGGTATATGATTGAGCACCAAGGTGTAAAATTAGGGTGCTCACCATATTTCCCCAAGAACCACTGATAAATTTAATGCATTAAAGCATTGTTAGTAATTTCTGCAGCAGGAGTCCCTGGCTTCCAATCATATTCTGAAGCTGTTTCTATGAATAAATAAACTAGGACATTATGATAGGCATTTGTAGTGAGAGTTTGATTGCACAGTTGTTCAATCTGATCCGCTGTTTCCATTGTTGCTGGTTTCTTTATGGTATAATGGATAGTCAAAGCTTTGTTTTCCCCCTCTTCCACTTGATTTGAAACTTCTCCTCGCTATATGCTATCACCTACAGTCTTTGGAGTTTCTACCCTTTAGACCAGTGATGGCTAACCTTTTTGAGCCCAAGTGACCAAACTGCCACACAACGCCCGGTCCCCACAATGGTCAGTCCGGCCCTGTTGCCAGGTGAGCTGCAAAGCAAACAAGGGCACACTCGCCTCCCGCGTGACACATATCTTAATTGCGGACCTTCCCATGTGCCAGCTTCAAATTTTTCTCGTGTGCCATCACTGGCATGCATGCCATAGGTTCGCCATCGAGGCTTTAGACCATTGTGTTTCTTCATGGAGTATTATCTGTATATATGATATATATACTAAATACCTCAGATAAGTGCTATCATTCTGTATTTATCCTTCCTCTTCTGACTTGCTTCATTTAACAAAATATTTTCTAGGTCCATCCATGCTGCTGCAAAATCCATGATTGTATCGTTTCTAATGGCTATGTAGTATTCCATTGTGTATAAGTACTCATCTTCATGGTCCACTCATCTGTTACTGGGCATTGAGTTTGGTTCTAAATCCTGGCTATTGTGCTGAGTGCTGCAATAAATAGTGGGATGAATAATTTGGGATGAATATCCCTTGCCTTGGTGATAGATACCCAGGAGTGCTATTGCTGGGTCATATGGCAGCTCAATTCTGAGTTTACTGAGCACCCTCTGTACTGTTTTACATAGGGGTTGGACCAGGCAGCATTCCCACCAGCAGTGGATGAGAGATAATTTCTTACCACATACCTGCCAACATAGATTGGTCCCATTATTTTTGATGTGTACATCCTCATTGGTGTAAGGTGGTACCTTATTGTTGTCTTGATTTGGATTTCCTTAATGATGAGTGATGGTGAATAGGTTTTCATGTGTTTATTGGCCATTTGTTGATCTCCCTCAGAGAAGTGTCTATTCATTTCTTCTCCACAATTTTCTATGGCTTTACTAGATTATGTGGAGCTAACTTTTCTGAGTACTTTGTATATCCTAAATATCTACCCTTTATCTGATGCACTGAGTACAAATTTTTTCTCATTTCATTAGCTGTCTTCTAGTTTTAAGCAGGGTTTCTTTTACCATACAGAAACTTTTTAGTTTGATGCAGTCCCATTTATTTATATTTGATGCTAAAGCACTTGCCATTGGCAATCTATCATCAAGTACATTTTTTGTTTGTTTGTTTTTGTTTTTTTGGAGGGGCCACACCTGTTGACGCTCAGGAGTTACTCCTGGCTATTTCTGGAAATTTCTCCTGGCTTGGGGGGAACCATATGGGTACCAAGGGATCTAACTACAGTCCGTTAGGCTAGTGCAGGCAAGGCAGACATCTTACCACTCGCACCACTGCTTCAGCACCATGAAAGATTCTCATTCTGGACACTACTACTTTCCTTCTCTCCTTTCTTCTTCTTCTTTTTTATTTTTATTTTTTGGTTTTTCGAGCCACACCTGTTTGATGCTCAGGGGTTACTCCTGGCTAAGCACTCAGAAATTGCCCCTGGCTTGGGGGGACCATATGGGATGCTGGGGGATTGAACTGCAGTCCTTCCTTGGCTAGCGCTTGTAAGGCAGACACCTTACCTCTAGTGTCACCTCGCCGGCCCCTCCCTTCTTCTTCTTCTTCTTCTTCTTCTTCTTCTTCTTCTTCTTCTTCTTCTTCTTCTTCTTCTTCTTCTTTTCTTCTTTTCTTTTTCTTCTTCTCCTCCTTTTCTTCTCCTCCTCCTCCTCTTCTTCTCTTCTCTTCTTTTTCTTCTTTCTTCTTCATCTTCCTCCTCTTCTTCTTCCTCTTCCTCCTCCTCAATTCAATCTATGTTAAATAAAGCTTCCTGTCAATTACTCTTTAGGAAAATAACCTCAACATAAGATGTGGCGGATGATACTACATAGGGTAGCTGCCACTTATAATCCTCATTACCACATTGCTTAGTACTCTAGAGGTGAAAACTATGCTTATCCTAAAATGCTACAGCCACTATCTAACCCTGATACTTTTATTTTGCAAAGATAACCCCTGTCATTGATGATGTGCCTAGAAATGAGAAAACCTCCCAACCCAGAGGCGATGGCCCAATTTTTTTAACTATTTTTACTGTATTTACTTATTTTTCTTTTCTCTTCTCTTTTATATTTATTTTTGCCTTTCTTTATCTCCTAATCTACAACTTAGCTATTATCTTTTCTTAATTCAATTATTTTTTAAGAGTTCAGACCCATATTATGAGGGTCAGGCCTCCAACAACAACTTAAGAATAGATCTCTAATGTCTGTCTATATGTGGGCATGTGTTTGTAGACAGTGGACTCCTCTCTGATTGCCAAACCTAAATTGTAAACAATCCATGCCAATAATGTATATAGCCCCTTTCATATATTATCCCTCCTTTCCCTTTCAGAAATTATTCTTTCCTCTCATCTTCCTATTCTGATCCATTATACCTCCTTATTTAACCCTCTTTACCCTCAGTTCTTAACTCATTAGGTAATGAGACCGAACTCTTGCCCCAATAAGCCACCACCCAACTCCCAAAGTGGAAGGACACTCTATTAGTCCTATTTTTCATGCCCTGGCAAGAAACTACAACCAACTTTCCTGCTGAGTCATACTATGTAGCCCTTCTTCTCAGCCACCCCCCACAAATGTGAACTGTTGCATGTTACCAGATTCAGCTCCAGAAGGACCCTCAGTGCAATGATACTACCTGAACCCTTACTGCTAAAAAAACATTTCTCATACTTAACAAGTCAATAGTGTGTGGTGAAAATGTGCCCTGATGGGAGCCAGAGTGGAGGAGCCAGGCATTTGCCTTGCTTGTGCTAACCTAAAAGATGGACTGTGGTTGAATCTCCCAGCGTCCCATATTGCCCCCAAAGCCATGAGTAACTTCTGAGCATCACCGGGTGTGACCCAAAAAGAAAAAAAAAAGAGAAAAAAAAGACAATGTGCCCTGAATTTTACCTTTACCCCCCACACAAGGATATCTCAAAAAATATTAATGGGAATACCTATATTTCCTTTGTATGTTTAATACCTCCATAATAATACCTCTTAGTGTGTTTATTCCCAGATGTAAAGGTAGTCTCCTTCACCACTTTTTTCTTTAATTACTTTCTTTCAATTTATTTTTATTTATTTCTTCTATATTTTTTTCTTTAACTTCACCTGTTTTGGTTCTGCTTTGTACAAAACTTTAGAAGAAAAAGTCTTGGCTGGGATAAAAGTTCAGATCAAAACCAGGGCACAGAGATTGTGTAGCCTGTCATTCTTACCCCCAAATGCACCAGCAATATAATATGGCACTATTTCCTTTTGCAAAGGCATACTAAAAAAGGGCAAATTTTATGTATAGAAATAAGCTCTTATCTACTAGGTATAAGAACCCATACATTTTATTATACAGGGTATCTTCCACCCTGAACATGTGTCATGTGAACTCAACTTATACTCCAGGTGGTCGGACAGTAACCATCCAACCCTGAACCCCAGATCCCAGACATAGAACCAACGCAGTTTGCAGCAACAGCACCAGAACACAAAACTCTCCCTGGGAATTTCCTAATACTGATCTGGCATCAACTTGCACCAGTTTTGATATGACATCCCGACAATGAGGAAATAGCAACAACTTGATATAAAAGCAGGTTGTCCTATCTCATCACCTAATGGTAAGATGAAATCAGTAGACACATCATCCTTTCATCTGTGCAAAAACCAAGATCGCTAACTACAGAAGACTGACTTTGACAATCATGACTGGGCAGAACTTATACTGGGACCAATAAGAAAGATCTTAGCCTAGGCTTCGGCCTAGGATTTGTACAAAAAACAAGATCTCTAATTCCAGTGGTCTGACTTTAACAACTATGACTGAGCAGAACTTCTGAAACCATAAAGAAAGGCTCTATACCAGGCTCATGCTATGATCTGAGCAAAAACCAAGATTTCTAGCTACAGAGGCCTGATTTTATCTACAACTGAGTGGAAAGTTTCCTGGCACCTTAAAAAGACCTTGGCATGTGAAAATGAGTGTGCATGGAGCTTGTAGTTGTTCCCATGGTGGTATGCTTCAAGGGCGGAGAAACCCTGTATCTCTTAGGCCAAGGGAATTTCCTTTCTAATTTCCCCAATACTTACTGTGCCTATGCAAAAAGAAGAAGAAAAGAAGAAGAGAAAGAAGAAGCACAAAACCTTGCTACACCAACCCTCCTTCCTTTTATTCTTTTTTCTTTTTTAAATTTTTTTCTTTATTTGTTTCCTCATTCTCATAATTTTTAGTTTTGTTGTTGGTTTTTCTGCTGCTGTGCCTTTTGGGTAGTTACTGGTTTTGTGTTTCTGTTCTTTTTTCTTTTGTTAAGATTTTCTTCTTTTATCCCTTTCTTTTTGTTTGTTTGTTTGTTTTGGGGTCAAACCCAGTGCCACTCAGGGGTTATTCCTGGCTATGTGCTCAGAAATTGCTCCTGGATTGGGGGACCATATAGGACACTGGGGATCAAACTGTGGTCTGTCCTAGGCTAGTGTGGGCAAGGAGATGCCTTACCTCTTGTTCCATCTCACAGGCCCCTTCCTTTCTTCTTTTAAACTGATATTTATAACCTTTAGACAAATTCTTCCCAGTTTTATTTTCTTATTTTTTCCAATAGAACCATATAACTTGAATCATCTTGTTCTGCTCATCCAAACAGTTGGATGAACATTGAGTGGCAATAAAAAATTGATCAGACTTAAATACAAACTCAAAGTCAATGAAAATAGATCGATACCCAATCTACAACAAGCTATTACGACAAGCTATATACAGAGGGGACCAGTTACACTAGGAATCAGTGGGGGGCATATGAGGGAGATATGGGATATATACTGAGAACAGGGATAGAGGGAGGACAACTCTGGTGGTGAAATTACACCCGATTTATTCATTGTCACTATCTACCTTAAATATTACTGTGAATGATTCGTAATTCACTTTGGTCAAAATAAAAAGTATTTAAAATATAAAAATTACACCTGAATTATATATAAAAATTACCTGAATAGGTGTTTCTCCAGAGACAAAAAAATTGAGTAACAATTACATAGAAAGCTACTCGATATCATAACACAAAAACCAAGCAAACTGAACCAACTACATTCATTAGGATGCCTATAAGAAGAAATAAAAATGAAAATAAATGTTGGCAATGGTATAGAAAATGGTAAGTCTAATGTAATATTCATGGGAATGGAGAATGGAGAATGGTTTTAAAAACTGGAAAACTGGAGTACTTAAAATTTTAATCACAAACTCATATGGCATATCAATTTCACATATAAGCATAAACCCTAAAGAACTGAAAATAAGTACTAACACGCATATATATTGAGAAATTTAATTGAGTCTCTATTTAAAATAATGAAAAGCAGAACATATTTTTTCAACCTTCCAAAAAAGAACAAATTGGTACATGAACATATATATGCAATAAATGGGATATCATTGTCATAAAAAGAAATTAAATGTTATATTTTTAAAAATGTACTGATTTCCAAATATGCTAAGAGAAAGCAGACACATAAGGCTACCTAATATAGGTTACTTTTATCAAAATATTTAGTCTACAATATTTAGAATTTGAATAATATTGGTGATTGATATGATTTTACTTAATGAAAGTACGAGTTTCATAATGATATATATGCGATTATTGTGCAACATTATGCCATCAAAATTTTCTCTTAAAATAGTTTTTTCTGTCTGCAGTTCTTCATGATTAAATGAAATGACAAACAACTATCATGACCATCTGTCAATCAAATAAAACCATCTTCAACCAATAATTTATATCTCCTGCAAATTCTCCAAAATAGCATAATTTTGAGAAGTCCTCATATTTGTGATTCATACTTTGAGAATTGATTCCTCAGATAAAGAGCTTAAAGAGACTAATTCTTGACAGAAGTAAATTTAGGAAGAATCACATATGAAAGCTAACCAGGTAAAACATATATTGAGCCATTTTTTATTCCTCATTGGGACATGTGGAAAGTCACAAATTGGTCTCAGAGTTCTTTATCTGTTTTTCTGTTCTCAAGGGAAATTTATTGTTACATTGCATTTGAAGAAATAAAACTAATAACAAAAAAAAGTAGCTGAACAGAATAGATTCCTTTTTACAATAAGTCCACTCATTTCAAAATTTTAAGCAATTTCCATTTATATTTGGTGAATGGCAGAGAAGAATTTGATTAAACAAATATTAGGAGAAACATAAAATATTTGTATCACTATTGATATGATTTTTTTCTTTAACACTGCTTTAGCAGAAAACTAAACAAAACCAACAAGGCAAAAACTATCACGGAGAAAGGGCCAATGAATAAAGAGTGAGAATCTAAATAAAATTTCACTTTCAAAAGCCAGAAATACTTTTTTCTCTCCCTCTGAAATTCAGATCTTGCCATTTAGAATATAAATGTTTTAAAAACTTTTGATAATTTAGACTGTAAAGAGATCAATTTTCTTTTTTTTTTTTTTTTTTTTTTTTGAGATCAATTTTCTTTACCCAAGAATTTTCTTATCTGCAATGACCTATTAGCAACTTCAAGTAGGGCTGTGGGCCTCAATTCCCAGGATTTTAAAAAAGAATGTGTTAACTTGGAGATGGGGGTGGATGAGAGGATGCTGAAATGTGTGAAGATGATTTAACATGCAAATGTACCAATTTTCTATTAGGTGGAGGATCAAGGTTTGGCTATTTTCAACTTTTTCCACCACTACCCTCTTTTCCCCTTCCCAGTTTAGTTTCAAGAGGACTGTAGATGTGACAAGGGCTTTGTATAAAGAATTCAGAGGAATGAAAGGGCCAAGGAGCTGCAGTTGAAGGAACAAACTTTTGGGGGTCAGAAGGGTCAGTGTAGAATAAATGTGTGGCATTGTTGTTATTAAGGACATGCTCTCGGCAGGGTGCCCTGAGCTAGGCACACATCTTGCAGGCCTGTTTATTCAACACAAAAATACCTATAGAAGGGTATTGGAAGAAAAAACTTGAGCAGCAAAGGCTTGCATCTTCCAGAATCAGAATATGCTTCAAAATAAAAAAAAAAAAGGCCTGCTTTTTCTCTAATTACAGAGATGCAAGTTTCTGTTTATAACCCAAAATTAACTGATTAATTAACTAGTGCATAAAAGGAAGAGCTGCTCCTAACATGTTCTTTTTCTCTCTGTTCTTCCTTTTCTCACTTTTTTCCCCCTCCACAAACGGACAATCCTGGTCATTGAAAGCTTAAGATAGAAACAGTTTCTTAACATTGTTTGAAAACAGCCTTTGTTTCCATGGAAGTGGCACAGACCCCACTGTGGCTTCCAGAAAACATTTACCTACCTCAGAGGGGTATTTTTGTGAAGATTAAGTGAGAGAAAGTACTTAACACAATCTAAGCACATAGTTAAAGCTAAATAAATATTAGTTGTTGTTAGTATGTGTTTTCAGTCCTAAAGAGATCACAGAGAAAAAAAAGTAGAGGCCATCTCGGAATAGGTAAAAATCAAATTAGAGAGGAAAAGGGAAGCTTGAACTAAATTCACCAGTTAAAATGCAATCCTTTAGTCAATTAAAAGTAGGAAGAGGCATTTTCAAATCCAATGTTGGAAAGTGTCTCCAAAGATTAAAATATAAAATGAGCTTACCATAAATGTTTGTATTCTAAATTTTGAGTAAGCTGCATAAATTTTCCTACATATATCTTGAGGTAGCAAGATTAAGATAAATTAAATATCAAAGAAAATGGTGCTAAATTTTTTACATGTTGGATGAATATTTAGGACAACAAAGAAAACCTGGAAAAGATGAACATGGTAGCGATTTTGCAAAATCTAGCAAGAGCAAAGCAAGATAATACTCTCAATGAAAAGAAAAATTGTTGACATGAATGGTAAGACGGTCCCATGATAAAGACAATCAGGCAGATAGTTATGTGGTATTTAAAATGATGACTGAGTTTAAGAAAATAAGTCAGAAAATTGATTTTTGGATGAAGAGTTCATAAATCTTTTTCATGTGAAAAATATATGGCAGGACAAGTTAAAAATTGATGACTATTGATGACTATAATTATAGCTGGCTGTGATGATGGTGTTTGTGGTGATGTTGTGGTAGTGATGACATAGAGTGATATTGGTAGTGGTGATGCAATATTGAGATATATATATATATATATATATATATATATATATATATATATTTGTCTGTTTATGAATTAGAGACCCTGACCTGAGGTATGCCCATTGGGTGGACTCACTATTGTATAATTTGCTGAGATACATGTATAATGAATAAATAAGCTATATTGCTTACCCTTAATTCTCCTAATGTATTTCACATGCCTGAGCATAGATTAATTTTGTTGCTTAACCAATATTAATTATAACTTCTCTGTCTAGAATTTGGTACTACTGATTAAAGTATAGATGTTAAAGTAAAAGATGTTAAAGTAAAGATCCTCCATTCACCCCTGAACCAGGGAAGATATCTATGAAACATCCAAGGTTTTTTATAAGAACACCTGGAAGAAATCCTTTACCAGGGAAGACACTACCACGGCTCTGATATCGACCTGCTCAAAGGAGACTTCCCTTAACACTAAGAAGACTTGACAACAACAACGAACAGGACAGGGTTCTCTGCATTGCCCTTTAATTGTGAGGTGAAATGAGAGGACGCTCTGCACCATCCTGACTTCAATATAGGATATGCAGATTCCAGGAACTTTAATACAGAAACATGATACCAACAGCAGAGACTGTGTGAAATATAAAAGTGTATTGGCACTACAGACAATGACCTGGATTGGACAAACTAGTTTGCCAGGAGCCTAGAGTTGGTCTTATGCCAGGAAACTTCAGGGGTAGGGTCTCCTTGTATTTAGGCCAAGGCTTTTCCTTTCCATGTCCCTCATATTTTGGTAGGCCTATGCAAACAATAATTGCCACTCTAACACCGTTTATACTGTGCTTCTTTGACTCTAATCCTTAAGAAAAACAACCCACTTAAACTTTTGAGGTTAACTTAAACTAATATGCATATGCATGGAAATGTAAGAAAAGTACTTGCCTTCAATGTTTAAGGAGTTACATAAGTTTTATGTCTTTAGATTGCTTTGTGTGCTGCTAAGAAATATTATGTACTACAATCTGGGGACTTGAGGGACAAAGTAATTGTACATGGGCTCTGTTTTATTTTTCTTAATGTTCTTTGGCTGAAAGTTCAAAGTTAAGATATCAGCAATGGGACTACTGAGAATTCTGTTTATGGGTGATTGTCCTTCCACTGTAAGTTTACCTTGTCCTCTTTCTTTGCATTTTTGTTCTCATAATTAAAAATAAAAAATAAAAAGATGTGACCTTTGGTTCTTTGGGAGATTTAAAGTGAACAGGAAATGTGGTAAACGCTCTTCCTTGAAAACTTCGCATTCATGGAACAGGAAACTATGAGAGTCCCTCACTTTCACCATATTACTTTTCTACTTTTATTTCTGTATCTTTGAGTCAAATATTGTTGCTGAGATGGTATCTGTTTTCCTGACCATAGAAAAGAAGAACAAATGAGTGATATGTTTGGCTTCTATCTTTTTTAAAATGAAGATTAAAAAAAGGGCTATGGAGCTAAAAATTTCTTATTCTCACTTCTTATTCTCACTTTGAAGTGATGCTAACAATATAAGTGTTGGGATTCAGCCAAGTCCATGATTAATCATGTCACTGTAAACAAGATGAAACCTCTATTTTATAACCACTGACATAAAAAAGCATTGATTAAGCAGACAAATGATTAGAAGGATGACCAACATTGTAAGTAACCCTAATATCAACCACATGAACATATGAACATGTATATGAGCAAAGAATCAAAGTAAATCATTAGTCCAGTGAGGTGAGAGCTGTAGAATCTTCTAAGAGAGACACTACATTCAGGGAATGTTTCAGATTATTTCCTTTATTGCATGTGCAAAGTATGTAGTGCATATATAAATGAATTAATAACATAAAAATATAGAATATATTATTATATATAAGTGTATTAAGTGAAATAATACAATATATAAGTGAAACAATGCACTTATATATACATTTTAATTTTATTAATACATTTATATATGTATACATATTTATATATTAATTTATATATATTTATATATTATATATTTATATATTAATTTATTTTATATGTATAAATAATCTTTTCCATTATTTTTAGATGCATAAACCTTAAGGGTCTCATTCTGGGACACATGGAAACTGAAAATAGAACCAAAACTTATCTGGAACTCTCTTCATTTTTATGACATTTTCATAATAGGCAGCAAGATTTCATATCCAGAAAACAGCTATAAACTCATAAATATGGTAAATCATAAGAGGCATAAGTATCTTTCAGCATCTTCATTTTTTATTACTAAACTTCTTCAGAGACCTCTTTTATTTTTCCCAAGGAAGAAACAATACATACATACATACATACATATATATATACACATATTGTATTGAGCTGCAATTAGGATTTATTAATCTTTAAAAGAGCTAGAAATAAAATACTCAACATAGAAGACAAATCCTTCACTTTCATGGATCATAAATTCTAGTGATATGTGTGGGAAGGGAGACAAAAGTGAAAAAAAAAACATAGCCAGTGATATAAAACACTCATACCAGATAAGGTGATGATGACTGGGAGGTCACTGTAGATCCACTGGCTAAGAGTGTCTTCATAAATTTGCTGTTATATTGATAAGTGTGGAGATTAACATGTTGAGTTAAATGAGTCAGAAAGAGGTACAGTCATAGAATGATCACAATCATTGATCGTATATTAAAACCCATAATATAATAATATTACCCAAAGAATATTACACAAATATAATATAAGAATATAAACCAAAGCCCAGAGTACTGGTTCTTAGAAGGATGCTTGTCACAAGGGATGGGAAGGGTAGCTAGGACAGAGAAAGCATCATCAAAACAAAGATATTGGGAATTGATAACTCTGGACAAGAATTGGGTTTTTGAAAGAAGATAAAAGGATATGCATAATACTTTTCAAAAACAGTATTTTAAACCACAGTGCCTAAAATGAAAAAAGGAAAAAGGTCTGCCTTAGAAGCAGGTCTTGTGGTTTAAGGGAAGCTGGGGATACAGATGGAGGGAACTGAACTGAACACTGGTGAAAGAATTAATGCTCCAATATTATATAACAAACTCAAACATGAACAACTTGTATATTTGTATCTCACTATTTTTCTATGACAGTCCATTAAATTTAATAGAGTAATTCAATTCAATTTTTTTTAAATAAGGGTATAGACTACTATGAGAAAAATTGTTTTTAAGAAGGAAGAGCAGATTCAGTGGAAAATAAACACACATTCATGCTAAAAAAAACTCTCAAAAAGATGGGAATGGAAGGAACTTTTGTCAATAGAGTACAGATCATTTATGACAAGCTGATGGCAAATATTATACTCAATGAAAAAAAATGAAAACCTTTTCCCTAAAATCTGGCACAAGACATGGCTGGTCCTTCTGGCCCCTCTTTTTCAATGTAGTACTGAAAGTACTTGTTATAGCAGTTAGGAAAGAGAAAGATATCAATAGCATACAGATAGAAAAGGAAGAAATTGAACTTTCATTATTTGCAGATGACATGATATTATATTTATAAAATCTTTTTTTTTTTTTTTGGTTTTTGGGTCACACCTAGCAGTACTCAGGGGGGTCACTCCTGGCTGCACGCTCAGAAATCACTCCTGGCAGGCACAGGGGACCATATGGGATGCTGGGATTTGAACAACCATCCTTCTGTATGAAAGGCAAATGCCTTACCTCCATGCTATCTCTCCAGCCCCATAAAATTTTAAAGACTAGCAAAACGTCTCTAGAAATAATAGATTTGTATAGCAAAGTTGCAGGCTACACAATTAATATGAAAAAAATCAATGGTCTTCTTATACACAAATAATTATAGAGAAGAAACAGACATTAAAAAAAGCAACACCATTTACAATAGTATCACAGAAACTCAAACACCTTGGAGTCAACATAAAGAAGTGAAGGACATATATATATATATATATATATATATATATATATATATATATATATATATATATCCATATGTATAGTTATATAGTTCTATAAACCACAAAATACTACTACAAGAAATAAAAAAGAGACAAAATTGGAGAAAATACACTGTTCATAGACTGAGAGGATTAACATAATTAAAATGACAATAATTCCCAAATTATTGTACAGATTTAATGCAATCTCTCAAAGGATACTCAGGATATTCTTCAAAGAAGTGGTTCAAACATTCCTGAAATTCATATGGAACAATGTTCATGAATAGCTCAAGCAACCCTTAGGAAATACAGATGGTAGGCATAAATTTTCCAAACAATAAATTGTACCACAAAAAAATAATCATTAAACAGCATGGCATTGAAATAAAGACAAACCCTCAGATCAATGGAATATACTTGAATATTTATGAATGATCACCACATATATACATATATAATCCATTAACCTTTGACAAAGAGGCAAGATATGAAAAATGGAGCAAAGAAAGTCTCTTCAACAAGTGTTGGAAAAACTGGTAAACCACATGCAAAAAAGCGAATTCAGACATCTGTGCACAAAGGTCAAATCAAAGTGAATTAAAAACTTGATATAAAAACTAAAACTATAAGGTATATAGAAGAAAATATAGACAAAAAACTTCATGATTGAGACTAATGGCATCTTCAAGAAGGAAACACCACTGCCCAAACAAGGGGAAACATATTTTAAAAAATGGGATGTTATTAAACTGAGTAGCTTCTGCACCTCAAAGAAAACAGTGACTAGAATAGAAAGGTCGCACACAGAATGGGAGAAACTATTCACCAAATACCCATCAGATAAGGAAGAATATTGAAGATATACTAGGTGTTGATATAACTTAATGAGAAAAAGACCCCCAAAACCCCTCTAAAGTTGGGAAGAAGAAATAAAGAGGCTATTCTCAATGAAGAAATACAGATGGTTCAAAGGCACATGAAAAAAATGCTCCAAGTCACTAATCATCAGGGAGATGTAAATCAAAACAACAAAGTTATCATCTAATGCCACAGATACTAGCACACATCACAAAGAACAAGAACAATCAGTGCGGTGGGGATGTGGAGAGAAAGGAACATCATTCACTGCTAGTGGGAATGCCATCTAGTCTAGCCTTTATGGAAAATGATATGGAGATTCCTCGAAAACCTGGAAATTGAGCTCTGATATGTTCCAGCTAGAACTACTTCTAGGGATTGACACAATACAAACATGTTCTCTCAATTCAATTTCATTGCAGCACTATTTACAATAGCCAGACTCTTGAAACAACCATGATGCCTCACAATAGATGAGTGGCTAAAGAAACTGCTACATCTACACAATGGAATACTCCGCAGCTGTTAGAAAAAAAATAAGGTTATGAAATTTTTCCATACATGTATGGTCATGAAGACTATTATGCCTAATGAAATGAGTAAGGAGAAAGAGATGCACACACAGAATAGTATCACTCATCAGTAGGAATTATAAGGAAAATAAAGACAGTCTGGTAATAACACCCAGAGACAATAGAGATGAGAGCCAGAAGGACCAGCCCATGATATAAGTTTACCACAAAGAGTAGTGAGCACAGTTAGAGAATAATTGCAACAACAACCACCATGACAATGATATAGAGAGAAATAGAATGCATGTCTTGAAGACAGACGGGGTGGAGAGGAGGAAAATAGGAACCATGGTGGCAGAAAACCACTGTTGAATGGTGTTCTACATTCTATGAATGAAAACCAAAAACAAACCTTTTTAAGATCACTTTGCTTAAATAAAAAAAAATATTTTTATAAAAGAAAAGAAATAAAAATCGATTAAAAAATTCAGTGGGAAATAAAAAACTATGTGCACCAAAGAGATGATAATGCAGACAAAAAAACAGCCAATAAGTGCTTAGTAGCAGTAATGAGCCTCCTCAAGTGATCATGGGAATGACTACCCATGTGTAAAAGACAAGAAATAGCAAGACAGCAAATCAAGTTATTATTTAAATGTCCACCTAAAGGATTTAGTAAATATGAAGAGAGGAGTTAATTTTCCTTTTAAAATCTTGTCTCCTAAAGGTGACTTGGAATAAAGAAAAGTCGAAAATGATTGCCTGGAAAGGGAGAATATATGCAAAAGAATCAAGAACTACAAAATATTGTATAAAAACTAACAAATCTAATCTCAATAGTTAAATTTTATCAAGATCTGTTTAACCTTATAAAATTTAATCAAGATCTTTGCTTAAAACCTTCTAAAAATCTTTATGATTTAGTCACATTATCTTAGTAACACTTACTTGATGTTATGGCTTCATTCAGATATTGGTTGCAGGGAATTTCCTGATTTAAATCACAATTTATTGTTTTTGAGATGTGATCAGCAACTAGGTTTTGATATAAGTTCCTTTCTAAATTGAAAGGCATTGGCCATGACCTTTGCTTCATTAGGCATCTATATGTAGACCAACATATCAAATAATTTCTGCAATCTTCTTAAAAATCTGAGGATATTTGATATCATCATTTCTTTCTAGTATATACTAATATTGATTTTTTTAAATCCATGTTATCTCTTCTTATTTAAGACCTTAGAATTAGTTTACTAACTAAACATCAGGAATTTAATTCTTAGAGATTAAAAAGACAAATATGGTGCCAGATTTAATTCATGCCCATAGATGGAGTCTTACGTTTTATTCTAAACTGTTTCCCAAATCCCCACTATCACCTCTAAGACTTTAAAGGGGGCATTTTTATTTTTAAAGTGCAAAACAAAATAAAAATGAAGAGAAAAGGAACTTGCACCTTCTATTAATAATTGGCAACATCAAAATAAAAGAATAGTAAAAAGTAGTAAAAAGTAAATAGAATGCCTGCTCAACTTTAGGGCTATTTTGGACTATTCCTGATTGTTAGGCGCCCTCTGCTGGTATATACAAAGCAGCTTGCCAACAGCGGTGAATATTTCTTTTTTAAAAATCTGTCATACATACATTTATGTCATACATAAAATTCTGTCATACTTGGTTCCTAAAACTTTTACCAATATTGGTGATTTTCTTAAAAACTTTGTAATTAGAAATGAATGTTATCAGACTTGTGACTTAGAACCAAGTCCAGAAAATGGAGGTGAGTTCTGAGTGAGGGTAAAGGATTTAGAGTGACCTAACTTTGAACTACAATTCTCTTTTTGGAGAACTTACTTAAGCTCATGACTATCTTTTACATTTACATAATGTGCAAACTCACTAATTTCAAACTTGCTACCTAATTATTATCAAAGTCTTTACATCTATTCAATAGGGACATCGAATAAATATAATGGGACTACAAGTAGATTGCAATTTATTCAAACTTTCATGTGTAAGTTTTTTTTTTTTTTTTGGTTTTTGGGCCACACCCGTTTGATGCTCAGGGGTTACTCCTGGCTATGTGCTCAGAAATCGCCCCTGGCTTGGGGGGACCATATGGGACGCCGGGGGATCGAACCGTGGTCCTTCCTTGGCTAGCGCTTGCAAGGCAGACACCTTACCTCTAGCGCCACCTACCCGGCCCCTCATGTGTAAGTTTTGATAATTGTATTAGGACATGCATTTAATACATAGATAAATAAATTGATAGAGCCCTCCCTTCAAAAGCAATAATCATAGAAACATAAGGAAGATAGATGAGCAAATAAA
This sequence comes from Suncus etruscus, assembly GCF_024139225.1. Classification (NCBI taxonomy): domain Eukaryota; kingdom Metazoa; phylum Chordata; class Mammalia; order Eulipotyphla; family Soricidae; genus Suncus; species Suncus etruscus. Next base: position 93,665,083 of record NC_064854.1, read on the forward strand.
TATCATAAGACAATGTTGTCCATAGTGGGACAAGAGTGATAGGACATACAGGTATCTCATATGTTCTTCCAGGCATTTCCAGGAGTGATTCTGAATACAAAGCCAGAAGTAAGCCCTGAGCACTACTGGGTATGGTCAAAACAAAAAAAGTGAAAGATATTCATAATTTGCGAGATGTGTACATATAAGCAATAGGAGAACCTTACAAATTTACCAGGTCCGAGAAAGCATGAAAGACTTTTTTTCTCTACGATATCATATATGTATATGACTTCCAAATTTGTCAGAGCACCAGTCCATCTGTAAAAAATAAGGTCATTGTGTTTTAATGTTTGAGAGAGCTAAGAAGTGTTAGCAATAAACATTTTTACAAAAAATATAAATAATGAAATTAAAACTAAGTACAAAAGGAAATTGCATGATAGACAAGATATACTCATATGTGCTCCTTAATTTTTTGTTTTGTTTGGGGCCACATCTGAAGGTACTCTAAGCATACTCCTGGCTGTGCACCCAGGTGTCATTCCTGTAGGGCTTATGGAAAAATTTGAGGTATCCAGAGATCAAATTTGTGTTGACTACATGCAAGGCAAGTGCCATACTGGCCAGAGCAATAACACAGTCTATGGAACTCGAGTAATAGTGCTTTGGGTAAGGTACTTTTCTTGCATGTAGTCAACCTGGATTGTCTTAGATAAAATCCCTGGCATCCAAACCTAGCCAGTCTGGCATCCACACCCTATGTGCTGAGCCTAGAGTAAGTTAGAGTCACAATTGGGTGTGGTCCCAAAACAAACAAAATATAGTATTATCAAAATAAGCATGATAAACCTGAACCTTATTTGCCTAGGTCTCTCTAGAATAAATCTAAATTTAGTTGTAAAAGGTGAATCTAAAGTTAAAACATATGTTTACATTTAGAATAACGCAAAACTCAGGATTTTATTTTAACAACCTGATTTAAAACATAGGCTAATTTTAACAAAGTCAGAAATATGAGAAGGGAAAGTGGAAGATTGTGTACTCAAACTATCACTTCCTTCTTGACTTTGCAAATTAATTCATGTAAAGCAATAGAAGCCCTTTGAAATATCAAAGATAAACATCAAAGAAAGTGAAAGCACAGGAAGCACACTCCATAAAGCAAATAGTAGTAACAAATAAATCAGCAGAAAACAATATTAAAAATGTATAAAACTATATGTTTGAACATGAACTAAGTCTTTTTTTCTAATAGATATTGATGTGAAGCCACTCTCTTAAAAGGCAAGCACCCTCAAGTTCTTTCCACAAAATTCTTCCAATTATTATTTATGGGAGAACATCCATAACAAAATTCTGCAGTATGTTAAAAGTAAAATATATTAAATACTTGGGGAAAATTTAAAAAGAACTACAGTGAATAGAGTGCTTGCTTTGAATGCTGTTGACTCTGACCTGACCTTTAATCCCTGCACCCTATAAGGTCCTGAAGCACCTCAAGGGGCTAAATGCAAAATGGAGTAGGCCTTGAGAAACAGTTAGGTTTGGCCAATAATAAATAAATGAATAAATATATAAATAAAAAGAATTGCATGAATAAATATAAAACACCAACTTTTAGACAAAACCATGGAAAAATCAAAAAGTTTCTACTTTTAGTGGAAGGTACAAACAAGTATTTGTGAGATTAGCAGAATAACAAGGCAAATTTGACAGATTTAATTCAAACTCAAGTCAACACTTGAGTGCAAAATAATAATTTCAGATATTATTATATTTATGAAAAATAAAGCTAGCAGAATTACTTATATAGAAAATTATATGCCCTATATAAATAAAGACAAATTAATTCAACAAGGTGCTACTGAAGATAAAACAATATTCAACATCCATAGAATACATTTGTTTTAGATCACAAAAATCTCAAATGCTAAGAATTTAGCTTAGAGGGAAGACCTTCAATCATTTTCAAACCTGAATAAACTAAATTTAAGAATTAAATATCAAAGTGCTGTCATATAAATTGAAATTCTGTGGAGTATGGGAACACTGGTGGATGGTGTTATCACAGGTGGGGTTGATGCTGAAATGTGATATGCTTAAAGCTCAACTATCAATAATTTTGTAAATTACAGTTATTTAATTGAACAAAAATATTAAAGAAAGGGTGAGAGTGATAGTTCAGCAGATAGGGCATTTGCCTTGCACATGGTCAACCTACCATATTTTCTGGCGTATAAGACGACCCTCAACTTTTCTTGTTAAAATGTAGGGTTTGGATTATATTCGCCTTATAAGACTACCTCTCTTTTAATGACCACCAAATGGAAATTTAAAAACATAAGAGAAAAAGAATAGAACCCTCAAAGGTTAAGAGCTTACGTTTAATAAAGCTAGACTTTGGAGTGCCAACAATCATTTTACATTTGTCATTTATAGTGAGGGACTGTGATTTTTTAATTGTTATCCACATAAGTGTTTTTCAACCACTGTGCCATGGCACACTAGTGTGCTGTGAGATATTGTCTGGTGTGCTGTGGGAAAAATTCCAATTTGTAATATGCGGCTTCAGCTCACAAATTGATTTGTGAGTCGAAGCCTTATGTTATGGATTATAAATGACTCCAGTGTCACTGTTACACTGACAGGAGGAGACATCAAAATAGATTGCTGAGAAGAACCCTGATGGATCTGGACTCTGGAGGCTTATCACGGATGCCGCACAGAAGAGCGCTGAGTGATGGATCTGGATGAAGACATGTGCAGAAGAGTGCTGAATGTGACGAACAGTGGCTATTTGGAGGAGACAAGTGCAATAAGTACTGAGTGACAGTGAGACAGGAGTTGATACTACAGTGATGAACAAGTTTTTGAAAAGGAAAGAACTGGACTATGAACAAAATTCAGAGCCAGATGAGAGCCCAAGTATGAGTAGGAATCTAAAGAAAGCAAAGATGATTAGCTCAAGCAAATTCTATGTCACAAGGCAATATAGCGAAAACTATATTTTATTCAGATTTACTTTCACTGGAGATGCAAAGAAACCAACTCCACTATGTATGGTGTGTGGTGAAAAGCTATCTAACAGTGCTATAGTCCCAAGTAAACTTAAATGCCATCTCCAAGCAAAACACCCTTCACTTCAAAACAAAAAGAAGACATTTTTGTTTGCATGCATGAAAATACGAAGCAGGCAACTTTCACGAGAAAAACCACATTATATGAAAGAGCACTTAAAGCTAACTATCAAGTTGCTGAACTTGTTGCCAAATCAAAAATGTCACACACTGTGACAGAGACATTAATACTTCCCGCCTGTAAAGCTATTGTAGAGGAGATGCTCAGACCTGGAGCAGCGAAGGAAATAGCAAAGTCCCTCTGTCCAACAACACAATTTCCAGAAGTATTAATGACATGTCTGTAGACATGGAAAGTGTGGTTTTGGAAAAGATCCGTATCAGTAATAAATTTGCATTGCAACTTGAGGAGTCTACTGATATCAGTGGACATGCTCAACTCTTGGCCTATGTGCATTTTGTAGATGGTGATGCATTTAGAGAAACCTTTTTTTTTTTTTTTTTTTGCAAGGCATTGCCAGAAAAAACAACAGAAGAAATTTTTGGGTCACATCAGAATACCTTAAACAAGGAGGACTTAATTGGGAAAACTGCACAAGCATCTGCATCAAAGGATCTGCAGCCATGGTTGGGCACACCAAAGGCTTTACAAAGTAAAGGAAAGAAATCCAAATGTGATTGTTACACATTGTTTTTTACACTGTGAGGCCCTTGTAGCCAATACTTCACCAGCAGCCCTCATTCCTGTGTTGGATGATGTTGTGTACATAGTAAACTTTGTAAAGTCACGACCCATGAAAAGTTGCATGTTTGCAGCTTTGTGTGAGGAGATGGGAATGAAGCATAAAACTTTTCTGTATCATACAGAGGTCCAATGGTTGTCGCATTGCAAGGTCTTGGTTCATGTGTATGAGCTATGGGAGGAACTTAAAGTGTTTCTGACAAATGAGAGGACAGATTATGCAAAGCTGCTTGCAAGTGATGAGTGGTGTGCAAGACTGGTATACCTGGCAGATATTTTTCATCATCTGAATGAATTGAACACACAAATGCAAGGCAGAAATGAAACCTGCTTACAAGTACAGATAAAATAAATGGATCCCTTTCAAAGGTGCAACTCTGGCATCAACACGTGGAAAGTGGCCATTTTGAAATGTTCACACTCACCAAGCAATGGCAAGGTGTTCACATTGCTGCACTGTGTGAGATAATAGTTAAACATTTAAAAACTCTTGAGAAGATGTCATTTTATTTTACTTCAGTCTCCACAGAATGCCTTGACTGGGTTAGGGACTCTTATAGCTAAGTATCAATTGCTGGAAAGAACATGACTTTACAGGAGCAGGAGGAAATAACTGAACTGAGAAAAAACTGTGGTTTCAAGCTAAGATTTGCTGATTTACCTTTGGACAGTGTTTGGTTGATACTGCCAAGGAGTTCCCTGTCTGGCGAACAAAGCTATTTTGACATTGCTCCCATTTTTCACTACATATTTGTGTGAGATGAGCTTTTTAAGCCTGATTGCTATTAAAACTAAAGACAGAGAGAGACTAAGAGCTGTTGATGAAGAGCTGCGTGTGTGTCTTTCATCTATTCCTGCCAGAATATCAGCTTTGTGTTCAACCAAACAGGCCCAGGTTTCGCACTTGAGTAAGTGAACAAAAATATGAACAATTATAAAATACTTTATTATTTCATAATAAAGTAATTATAAAAGAGTTTCTTTATGTTCATTTGATTCCTATTCAAGAGAACTACTTTAGGAGACTGGATTTCATCAGCATTCCTGCCGGTGATCCTGCCGGTGATCCTGCCTGCTTCAGAGGTGGGTCGGGATGTACACACACTGATTTCTGCTGATTTCTGCCGGGAGTCAGAAGGGCGCAGAAGTCATCTTAGGCCACGCGATTTCCAGCTGCCAGAGACTGGATTTCATCAGCATTTCTGCTGGCGATCCTGGCTACTACAGAGAGATCTTGGCTGGCTCTGCCCTCCTGCTGTGCCTTGGATGACCTTGAAGACTTGAAGGAAACTCTTTCCTTGGCTTGTCTATCTTCCCTGAATACTTGAAGCTCTACTCGGAGGCCTAGGAAGTGCACCCACCCCCCCAAAAAAACCTGTCATCTAGAGGCCGTAGAAGAGCACACCCACTCTGCTTCCAGGCCACACATTCTTTCTAACCAATGAACCCCACCACAAAATGCAGGAAAAACCACACTACAAGTGTGACAATGGGGAAACCTCACAGGCAAACACCATGCACAGAGAATGAAGATGAAAGCTTGGACGGCCTAATAAATTCCAACCACCTGATTAACATCTCAGATAAGGAACATGAAATAGCAATATGAAAGATATTTAGATCAATCTGAACAGAACATAAAGACAGAAATCAGAAAACTCCAAACTGAAATAACAAATCTGAAAAGCACGGTAGCTCAACTGAAAACTCAATGGATGGCCTCGCCAGCAGGGTAACAGCAGCTGAGGATAGAATTGAGTACTGGAAGACGTGATGCAGAAAAACTCAACACAGCAGAAGAAATTGGAAAAGAAACTTAAGAAAAATGATCAGGCAATGGAAAAAGTACTCAAGGAATGAGAACAGTTGAAATTAAAAGTCTTTGATAAACTCAACAGAAACAACATAAGAATCATTGGAGTCCCAGAGACCCAGGTAGGAGATCCCCAGGAAGAATCAACTGTCAAAAACATCATCAAAGAGATACTCCCAAAGTTAAAGACTACATGCAATCAAATCCTGCATGCCCGAAGAGTACCAGCTAAAAGAGACCCAAAGAAAAACACCCCAAGACACATCCTCATTACAACGACAAATCCCACAGATAGAGATAGAATACTGAAAGCAGCAAGATCAAAAAGGGAAATTACATTCAAAGGAGCATCCCTAAGACTTACAGCAGACATGTCACAAGAAACTCTCAAGGCCAGAAGACAGTGGTGGGATATTGTGACAAAACTGAATGAATTGAAAGCCTCACTGAGAATACTGCACTCAGCCCAACTCATGTTCAGGTTTGAAAGAAGAATACATAGCTTCATGGATAAACAACAGCTCAGAAACTTCACAGATAAAAAATCAGCCTTAAAGGAAAAACTGACAGGTATACTCTAAGACAAGAGAGACCAACAAACACAGCAAACTTATCTACAAAGAGATTAAGTCCTATGACAATCATCTCCCTCAATGTCAATGGATTAAAATCACCAACTAAAAGACACAGAGTGGCAAAATGGGTCAAAAAGATGAATCCAACCTTCTGCTGCCTACAAGAAACACATCTGAATAGTCGGAACAAACATAAACTCAACATAAAAGGCTGGAGAAAAATTATCCAAGCAAACAACACCCTCAAAAAAGCTGGGGTGGCCATATTAATATCTGATGATACCAACTTTATACTCAGAAAAGTGGTAAGGGACAAAGATGGACACTATGTATTAATCAAGGGATATGTTCAACAGAAAGAAATCAGATTATTAAACATATATGCACCCAATGAGAGAACAGCAAATTATCTAATACAGTTACTGATAAATCTGAAAGAAGAAATCAATAATAACACAATAATTGTGGGAGAACTCAACACGGCCCTATCAACACTTGATAGGTCAACCAGACTGAAACCAAACAAAAACATACTAGCCCTGAAAAGAGTAATGGAAGAAAGAGGACTATTAGATATATATAGGACACTCCATCCCAAAAAACCTGGATATACATTCTTCTCCAATGTACATGGGTCATTATCCAGGATAGACTACATGCTGACACATAAAACATACCTCCAAAAAATCAAGAGGATAGAAATCTTGCAGGCTACCTTTGCTGACCACAAGGCTCTGAAATTAGATGTGAACTACAAAGCCACACATAAGAAAAACTTTAACAATTGGAAATTAAATAGCCTGCTACTGAACAACCAGTGGGTCCGAGATGAAATCAAAAAGGAAATCAAAACTTTCCTGGAAACAAATGATAATGAAGACACAAACTGCCAGAATCTATGGGACAAAGCAAAAGTGGTCCTGAGAGGAAAATTTATAGCTCTACAAGCATACATCAGTAAGGAAGAAGGGGCATACCGAAATAACTTAATGACACAGCTCAAAAATTAGACAATGACCAAAAAAAAAAAAAAAAAGGAACCAAAAATAGGGAGAAAGAAGAAAATAACAAAGCTGAAAGCAGAAATCAATGAAGTGGAAACCCAAAAAACAATCCGAAAGATCAAAGAAAGCAGAAGTTGGTTCTTTGAAAAAATAAACAAGATTGATAGACCATTGGCAAAATTCACAAAAAAAGAGAGAGAGAGAAATCTGATAACCCTGGGACTGGAGAGATAGCACAGCAGTGATTGCCTTGCAAGCAGCTGACCCAGAAGCTAAGGTGGTTGGTTCGAATCCCAGTGTCCCATATGGTCCCCCATGCCTGCCAGGAGTTATTTCTGAGACAGCCAGGAATAACCCCTGAGCATCACCAGGTGTGTCCCCAAAAACAAAAAAAAATGAAAAAAAAAAGAAATTTGATAACCTGTATTAGAAATAAAAAGGGGGAGATCACGACAGATATTGCAGAGATCCAAAGGGTAATCAGAGACCACTTTGAGAAACTTTATGCTACTAAACATGAGCACCTAGAAAAAGTAGAAAAAATCTTGGACACTTATAACCTTCTACATTTAAATAAGGATGCTTCGCTACGCGGCCGTGCACTCTTTCTAAGGAAAGAACTCCATTGCAACAAGAAGGAAAAATCACACTAAGAACGGCGCTATATCACAGAAGCAAACATTTCTCTCCAGACTGTCTTCTCTGTTGCATGCTCGGGCCTAAGATTTGACCCAGTGTGAGGCTTCATCCACGGAGGACTCCCCTCCCTTAGAGGGAAGTCAGCCCATCCAGAAAGGGAGGAGCCAGAGGAGTGTGCTGCCTGCATCATATAGACAATGAATATCACCACAACACGTAGAAAAACCCACAATACAAGTGTGACAATGGGAAAACAATGCAGGCCAGCATCAGACATAGAGAATGAAGATGACAATTCTGAGGACCAGATAATGACCAACCAACTAATCAACCTCTCAGATAAGGACTTTAGACAAGCAATATGGAAGATGCTCAACGGACTCCAAGAAACCATGGATCGAGTTGAACAGAACACTAATAAGAACCAAGAAAATATGAAGACAGAAATCACAAAACTCCAAACTGAAATAACATGTCAACTAACAGGACTGAAAAAGTCAGTAAACGAAGTGAATGACAAAATGGATAAGCTCTCGGACAGGGTATCAGAAGCTGAGAATAGACTTGGTGCTGTGGAAGATGAGATACATAACAATTCCATACAGCAGGAGAGATTCGAAAAAAAACTTAAAGCAAATGAGAAGACAATGGAAAAATTAGTCAAAGAATGGGAACAGATGAAAATAAAAGTCTATGATAAGATCAACAGAAACAACTTAAGAATCATTGGAGTCCCAGAGACCCAGGAAGAAAATTTCCAGGAAGAATCAACGGTTAAGAACATCATTAAAGAGAAACTTCCAGAGCTAAAGAATATATGTGATCAAATCCTGCATGCCCGAAGAGTACCAACCAAAAGAGACCCCAGAAAAACCACCCGAAGACACATCCTAGTCACAATGACAAATCCCACAGATAGAGACAGAATTCTGAAAACAGCAAGATCAAAAGGGAAAATCACGTTCAAGCAAGCTTCCCTGAGATTTACAGCAGACCTGTCACCAGAAACACTCAATGCCAGAAAGCAGTGGTGGGATATTGTGACAAGACTGAATGAAATGAATGCTTCACCCAGAATACTATACCCAGCAAAACTCACTTTCCAGTTTGACGGAAGAATACATGGCTTCACAGACAAAAAAGAGCTCAGAAACTTCACAGACACAAAACCAGTCTTAAGAGAAAAACTGAAAGACCTAATCTAAGACAAGACTACCCAAAAGACACACCAAATTTTGAAATAAAGATGGCGTTAAATCCCAGGACAATTCTTTCTCTCAATGTCAATGGACTAAATGCACCAGTTAACAGACACAGAGTGGCTAAATGGATCAAAAAACTCAATCCAACCTTCCGCTGCCTACAAGAAATGCACCTGAATAGTCAGAACAAACATAGACTCAAAATAAAAGGCTAGAGAAAAATTATCCAAGCAAACAACACCCATAAAAAAGCTGGAGTGGCCATACTAATATCAGATAATGCAAACTTTATACTCAGGAAGGTTGTAAGGGACAAAGATGGGCATTTTATATTAATCAAGGGGTACGTAGAGCAGGAAGAATTCACTCTCCTAAACATATATGCACCGAATGAGGGGCCAGCAAAATATTTAATACAATTGTTGACAAATCTGAAAAATAATATCAACAACAACACAATAATTGTGGGGGACCTTAACACGGCTTTGTCAACACTGGATAGGTCAACCAGACTGAAAACCAACAAGAATATACTAGACCTGAGGAGAGAAATGGAAGAAAGAGGCCTAGTGGATATATATAGGACACTCCATCCCCAGAAACCTGGATACACATTCTTCTCCAATGTACATGGGACATTCTCCAGGATAGACTACATGCTGGCACATAAAACATACCTCCATAAGATCAAGAGGATAGAAATTTTGCAGACTACCTTCGCTGACCACAAGGCTCTGAAATTATTTGTGATCTCCTAAGGGACTCAGAAGAAACACTTTAACACCTGGAAGTTAAACAGCCTCATGCTCAATAACCAGTGGGTCCGAGATGAAATCAAGGAGGAAATAAAAAGGTTCCTGGAAACAAATGACAATAAAGACACAAACTATCAGAACTTATGGGACACAGCAAAAGCAGTACCGAGAGGAAAATTTATAGCTTTGCAAGCACACATCAGGAAGGAAGAAGGAGCTTACCTGAGTAGCTTAATGACACAGCTAATAGAACTAGAAAATACTCAACAAAAGGACCCAAGAATAGAAAGACAGAAGGAAATAACAAAGCTGAGAGCAGAAATCAACGAAGTGGAAACTAAAAAAAAAACAATCCGAAAGATCAACGAAAGCAGAAGTTGGTTCTTTGAAAAAATAAACAAGATTGATAGACCACTGGCAAACCTAACAAAGAAAGAGAGAGAGAGAGAAACTTGATAACTCGTATTAGGAATGAAAAAGGAGAGATCACTACTGATATGACAGAGATTCAAGTGGCAATCAGAAACTACTTTGAAAAACTCTACGCCACTAAAAATGAGAACCTGGAAGAAATGGATAAATTCTTGGACTCTTATAATCTTCCACGGTTGAAGGAAGAGGATGTAGCATATCTAAACACCCCCATCACCATTGATGAAATTAAAATAGTAATCAAATGTCTGCCGAAAAACAAAAGCCCAGGTCCAGATGGATTCACTAATGAATTCTATCAAACTTTCCAAGAGGAACTACTGACAATCTTGGCAAGACTCTTTCATGAAATTGAAGAAACAGAAACACTTTCAAATAGCTTTTATGAAGCCAACATCACCTTGATACCTAAACCAGACAGAGACGCTACCAAAAAAGAAAATTACAGACCAATATCACTGATGAATGCAGATGCAAAGATCCTCAACAAAATCCTGGCAAATAGGATTCAATGCCTCGTTAAAAAGATCATCCACTACGATCAAGTAGGTTTCATCCCAGGAATGCAAGGCTGGTTTAACATCCGTAAATCTATCAACATAATACACAACATCAATAACAAAAAAAATAAAAACCACATGATCATATCAATAGATGCAGAGAAAGCATTTGATAGGTCCAACACCCATTCTTGATCAAAACTCTCAGCAAGATGGGAATGGAGGGAACCTTTCTCAATATAGTGAAGGCCATCTACCACAAGCCAGTGGCAAATATTATCCTCAATGGAGAAAAACTGAAAGCCTTCCCTCTAAATTCTGGCACAAGACAAGGCTATCCTCTCTCACCACTCCTATTCAACATAGCACTGGAAGTACTTGCTATAGCGATTAGGCAAGAAAAGGATATCAAGGGAATCCAGATACGAAAGGAAGAAGTCAAGCTCTCACTGTTTGCAGATGACATGATACTCTACTTAGAAAACCCTAAAGACTCTATCAAAAAGCTTCTAGAAACAATAGACTCATATAGCAAGGTGGCAGGCTACAAAATTAACACACAAAAATCAATGGCCTTTCTATACACCAATAGTAATAAGGATGAAATGGACATTAATAAAACAACCCCATTCACAATAGTGCCACACAAACTCAAATATCTTGGAATCAACTTGACTAAATATGTGAAGGACCTATACAAAGAAAACTATAAAACTCTGCTCCAAGAAATAAGAGAGGACACACGGAAATGGAAACGCATACCCTGCTCATGGATTGGCAGGATTAACATCATCAAAATGGCAATACTCCCCAAGGCATTATACAGATTTAATGCCATCCCTCTAAATATACCCATGACATTCTTCAAAGAAGTGGATCAGACACTTTTGAAATTCATTTGGAACAATAAACACCCTCGAATAGCTAAAGCAATCATTGGGAAAAAGAATATGGGAGGAATTACTTTCCCCAACTTTAAACTGTACTACAAAGCAACAGTTATCAAAACAGCATGGTATTGGAATAAGGATAGGTCCTCATATCAGTGGAATAGGCTTGAATACTCGGAAAATGTTCCCCAGACATACAACCACCTAATTTTTGATAAAGGAGCAGGAAATCCTAAATGGAGCAGGGAAAGCCTCTTCAACAAGTGGTGTTGGCACAATTGGGTAGCCACTTGCAAAAAATTGAACTTAGACCCCCAATTAACGTCATGTACGAAGGTAAAATCCAAATGGATTAAAGACCTCGATATCAGTCCCAAAACCATAAGATATATAGAACAGCACATAGACAAAACACTCCAGGACATTACAGGCATGTTCAAGGAGGAAACTGCACTCTCCAAACAAGTGAAAGCAGAGATTAACAGATGGGAATATATTAAGCTGAGAAGTTTCTGCACCTCAAAGGAAATAGTGCCCAGGATACAAGAGCCACCCACTGAGTGGGAGAAACTATTCACCCAATACCCATCAGATAAGGGGCTAATCTCCAAAATATACAAGGCACTGACAGAACTTTACAAGAAAAAAACATCTAACCCCATCAAAAAATGGGGAGAAGAAATGAACAGACACTTTGACAAAGAAGAAATACACATGGCCAAAAGACACATGAAAAAATGTTCCACATCACTAATCATCAGGGAGATGCAAATCAAAACAATGATGAGATACCACCTCACACCCCAGAGAATGGCACACATCACAAAGAATGAGAATAAACAGTGTTGGCAGGGATGTGGAGAGAAAGGAACTCTTATCCACTGCTGGTGGGAATGCCGTCTAGTTCAACCTTTATGGAAAGCGATATGGAGATTCCTCCAAAAACTGGAAATCGAGCTCCCATACGATCCAGCTATACCACTCCTAGGAATATACCCTAGGAACACAAAAATACAATACAAAAATCCCTTCCTTACAGCTATATTCATTGCAGCACTATTTACCATAGCAAGACTCTGGAAACAACCAAGATGCCCTTCAACAGACGAATGGCTAAAGAAACTGTGGTATATATACACAATGGAATATTATGCAGCTGTCAGGAGAGATGAAGTCATGAAATTTTCCTATACATGGATGTACACGGAATCTATTATGCTGAGTGAAATAAGTCAGAGAGAGAGAGAGAGAAACACAGAATGGTCTCACTCATCTATGGGTTTTAAGAAAAATGAAAGACACCCTTGTAATAATAATTTTCAGACACAAAAGAGAAAAGAGCTGGAAGTTCCAACTCACCTCAGGAAGCTCACCACAAAGAGTGATGAGTTTAGTTAGGGAAATAACTACATTTTGAACTGTCCTAATAATGAGAATGTATGAGGAAAATGGAGAGCCTGTCTAGAGTACAGGCGGGGGTTGGGTGGGGCGAAGGGAGACTTGGGACATTGGTGATGGGAATGTTGCACTGGTGATGGGTGGTGTTCTTTACATGACTGAAACCCAAACACAATCATGTATGTAATTAAGGTGTTTAAATAAATTTAAAAAAAAGAATTAGGAAACACAAATTTTGTTATGAAAGTAGACTCACTGAGAATGGGAGTTACATTAGTTTCTTTTATTATTTTTTTTCCTGGATTCATGTAGTATTTAATGGAGAACTACCACACAGGATACTTTACTCTTAAATGGTTTTATCTTTCTGTTAGTATCAGTCTAAACTTAAATATATTATTCAATTATTCTGTAAGGATTAGATTTTTTGAATGGTATAGTATATGATAAGAACATTGTATCCAAAACTGCTGTGATCAATGGCTCCTTTGAAATTGAAGGAGGATTGCATGTTATAAGATTCATCCCTTGGGCATATATAGAGCACAGATATAGAGCACAGTGTGTAATGGTAGTGTTAATGTTATGTTCAAACAGCACAAGTTATTTTGCATCTGGCCAGTTTATGTACCTTATCTCCCTCCCTCTACAGTTCATGTGGCCTACCATTTTTTTTTTATCCTTGGTCTCTTATAATACAGCCAAAAGTTTACTTCAGATCCAGAAGTAATTTTTAAGCATCACCAGATGTGGCCTCAAAATTAAAAAAAAATCAATCCGTGTATGAGACTTTGAAATCATAATGTTGAAAGACAGTGTACAGGAAAAGTAAACAGTTACAAGAATCTATGTCAATCCTGATTAAGGTAAATTTATCCTTCCAAAGTAGGAGTTTGATATAAAGTCTAGAGTAGCGACTTGTTCATTTATTGAATAGTGCCATTAGGTACTCAGTTGAGGTCTCTTTTCCAAGTTGGATACATTTTCTACAGTAGAAGTTTGACTTGGCAATTCTGAGCTTTGGTGAGAGAGAGCTAATGTTCCCTCTCAAAGTGGTCTTTATATCTATTGCCAGGACTACCCTACACCTGAGTTTTTTTTATCTAAACAATGGAGGAGTCAAAGTTCAGGCAGAATTTGGCCATTATTAATTAGCTGAGTCAGCATAACCAGATGGGTATTCACTGCTGGTATATCAGTGAATGAATTAAAAATTCATATTTAGTCTAAATTCAGAGCAGTTACTTCTGTCAAAAGTTTGAATATTTCTGAGAACAATACATTCCTCTGTACACAGAGAGCATTTCTTTTAATTTTTAGTGCCACATCAATAAGTGGGTCTATATTGCAAAGCCTTATTTTAAGATCATCACATATATAAAAGTAATCCTATTTTAAAGTTAAGGACAGATGTTATTCTTTTATAGTAAAGAATAGGGAAGTAGAAGGTATGAGCTGAGGGAGAGATAACAGTATACTAGAAAAAGGGATTATATTTTGGTTGCAGCCACTTGTAATCTGCAAAACTGTCTTTCCACAGTCTGGAATATACCCCTTCTATCAGGCAATAATATACATTACATTGTGTACTGTTCTGGCTTAGTTACACACAAAGTGGTAATGGTAAAATGATGGTCTATAAGTTATAACAGACCAAAAGTTTATGCTTATGTGTAATTTTAATAAGGTATATTTCTCTTTTAAGGTTACATGACTTTGTCAATGCATTAAGGATTTGATAAAAAAAAAACCCTCTGAGTTTATTTCTAAGCATGAGTTTATTATGTTAGTGACCTCACAAAGCATACCAAGCAACAGCTTCTACTAAGTAAATTTGCTTCAGAAATCTTTCTTGATATGGGTCCTATTTTGACTACCAGTCCTCAGATTTACCCAATGCATGGTCAGAATAGTATTTATAAGTGTATATTTTGCTATAACTAAAATGAAAACACCAATTAAGACCTTTAGTGTTTTACTTCATATTAGAAAAGCATGGGACACTATTTTTTCCTTTGCTCTGGAAGGTATTCTCCCTAGGACACTGAGAATGCAAGTAGTTAACTGATATTCATTGATTTAAATCCTTGTACAATTTATATTCTTCTCTCTAGAGTGCATATGTCCTACTATTTCTTGCTCCTGGGTTTCTGCTTACATGATGTCAGCAATATGTGCCATTATGGTGTTCTACAGAATGTCCAGATGGTCCTATCCTTTCGACAATATAGTAACAGAGAGAAAGAGAATTAACATATCTCTGGGGCAAGACCATGGATGTATACTGCTATTCATCCCATATGAATGCAAATTGCTTCTGTTCTCTCATTTGATGAGCATTTGAAAAGAATGCATTTACCAGTTCAATAGCTTCATGCTATTTACCAGGGTCTCTAATAAAGATACCATTTTCAGCATAGCAGCTAGAATTGGTTGTACTATTTAGTTAAGTTTTAAAGTACTACATTATCATATGCTTCATGATTCATCTGCTTTTTTTTTTGCAGGACTATTATTATCCTTGCATTCTTTAATTTGTTGAGGATAATACAAACCTCATATTTACCCCAATTATATGATAACACTATTTTGTAAAAATCTTAGCTGGAATAGATAAGTTCAAGGGGTTATTTCTGCAGTTATTTGGATTTTATAGGTCAAGAAACGAGTGAAAAAATTTTGCCACCCTGTTAAAATGCCAGGTTTTTTTTAAAATAATATTTAATTCCTAAGAAAGAGAACACTGGATGTATCTGCATCTAGTAGATACCATGAGATGGGTATTTACTACATGATACCTTTATGGTCCTATTTTATTGAGATCTAAGTACTTTGAGTTTCTGGGTATCAAGATTAACTTGAATCTTATATCCAAGTGTATTACAATTTTTTAAGGTAATCTTTATTGTGACCAACGTGAATTACAAATTTTCACAATAAGGAAATTCCAAGTTCTACAGTGAGCAGGGTTTGAATTTGCATGGGGAGACCCCATTGGATTTCAAGTCCAATGCCTTAACCACTCAGCCATCACTGCTATTATTACAATTTTTTTTTTTTTTGGTTTTTGGGTCACACTCAGCAGCACTCAGAGGTCACTCCTGGCTCCACGCTCAGAAATCGCTCCTGGCATGCTTGGGGGATCATATGGGATGCCAAGATTCAAACCACGGTCCTTCTGCATGCAAGGCAAATACCTTACCTCCATGCTATCTCTGGCCCCTACTATTACAATTTTTACAATTTTTAACCACTTCCTTTTCCCCAGTGTGCCATTACCTAAGTAAATACCAATGATCCTTTTAGAGAAGAACTAGAGTAATAGAAGTCACATAATTTTCCATTAT
The DNA here is from genome assembly GCF_024139225.1 of Suncus etruscus. Taxonomy (NCBI): domain Eukaryota; kingdom Metazoa; phylum Chordata; class Mammalia; order Eulipotyphla; family Soricidae; genus Suncus; species Suncus etruscus. The sequence continues at coordinate 93,681,439 of NC_064854.1, forward strand.
ATTGGATGGTCTTTGCTCATATTAATCTGGCCTGTCCTTCAGCTAATAGATTTTGGTATTGAGAACAAGTTCAGTTGTGAAAACTAGGAAAGAGTTTTTGCCCCAATTTTCTTTTGGGGTACATTTTTGTTTGTTCTTAGTTTCAATTGTATTTTTTTTACAAATTATTATTAACTTATGCTTCTTTCTTATACATATGAATAGTCTCTGAACTATTTTTTGAGTAGATATCCTTTTGTTGTTGCTCTTATGTTGATCATGTCATTATTTCTGGTGGCCAGACCGTTAAATAATTCTGTTTGTTTGGGGGGCACACTAAAGGACTTACTTCTATCTCTGTGCTCAATTATCACTCCTAGAGTATTTGGAGGACACTATTCATTGCTGGAAATCAAACTAAGTTAAAGCTTCATACAAAATAAACCACCTGAACACCACTACTATCTCTCTGGACCCAATGATTGAATCTGAGTCTCAGTTGTTATGGCATTTTATCATCTCCATGACTACAAAGGAACCCAAATATGTAATAGAATATCCTTGATTACTTCCCATTTCTGGAGAATAACCCACAATTGAGCACTTCAAAAATGCCAGTGCCTCATCCTAATTTATTTCTGGTAACTTAAACAAATAGCATGTTTCTACAAATAGTTGTTTTAGCCATAGTCACCCAATTCCACATTGCTAATAATTACCATTTTCTCTATATGTTCAAATAATATACTTTGTAATATATAGTATACAACTATCCTATTTTCCATTCCAATTTCATCCCAATTCACTATAGTTGAAGTCTTAATAATAAAATTACTGCAGTATGCTCAGGCTGATTAATACTGTGCATATCACTAATATGTTACTTTGATTGTAAATATATACTAGTTGATACAACTACAGAACTCTATACTTTATGCGTATATCTGGTATTAATTTTCTTTGACCAGGTTTCCTAGAAACAGAACCTAATACAACATACAATGTATCTGTCTTGATAGTGATAATATGCTTTAAAAATTCTTGACTGAAAGAAGGGCATGGCAGCATACAGCAAAAAAATAAATAAATAAAAAAATAAAAAATAATAGTGTGGTTCTCAAATAAAGGCTAATGTGGAAAATTAGAAATTGCTTTCTGATATCACTGAATTGTCCAGCTTGGAGACAAGTGGAAGGGTATTAGTAATTTGCTTATCAATTAGTTGGCACTTCTGAGAACACAATAATCTCTCTGCCACGTCTGGGAAAGTTGAATTCTGTCAGTCAAAAGCAATTTTCTAAAGTTTCCAGAAGTAAGTCATTAACTGAAAGGGTCAGAGAGGTAGTACATAGTTTATAGTGTTTGCTTGCTTGTGGTTAATGATGACTAGAACTCCAGAATTATTTTCTTTTTAGGGACCAGAGCAATAGCACAGCAGTAGGGCATTTACCTTTGTAATATATAGTATATATATAGTATATATGTGGTTGATCTAGATGGACCACGGTTAGATCCCCCAGTATCCCATATGGTCCCCCAAGCCAGGAATAATTTCTGAGCACATAGCCAGGAGTAACGCCTGAGGGTCACTGGGTGTGGCCCAAAACAAACAAACAAACAAAAAGGATAAAATATTTTGGTTTTCCTAGGATCTGTGCAAAACCCAAGACCACCAGTTACAGACGACTGATTACAACAACAGTGATGGAATAGGACTGCTAGAACCATAAAGGAAGACACTATCCTAGGCTTCATCCTATGACATGTGCAAATACCAAGATCTCTAGTTAGAGTCCAGATTCTATCATACACAACAGAGCAGAAAGTTTCCTGGCACCATAAAAAGTTCTGGGGTTGTGAAAAGGAGCGTGCATAGAGCCTGTAGTTTCTCATGAAAATATGTTTCTTTCTTTTTCTCTTTCTTTCTTTCTTTCTTTCTTTTTTTCTTTCTTTTTTTCTTTCTTTCTTTCTTTCTTTCTTTCTTTCTTTCTTCTTTCTTTCTTTCTTTCTCTCTCTTTCTTTTCTTTCTTTCTTTCTTTCTTTCTTTTCTTTCTTCTTTCTTTGTTTGTTTCTTTGTTTGTTTCTTTGTTTGTTTGTTTGTTTCTTTCTTTCTTTCTTTCTTTCTTTCTTTTTCTTTCTTTCTTTCTTTTTGGTTTTTCAGGCCACACCCGTTTGATACTCAGAGGTTACTCCTGGCTAAGCGCTCAGAAATTGTCCCTGGCTTGGGGGGACCATATGAGACAACGGGGGATCAAACTGCAGTCCTTCCTTGGCTAGCGCTTGCAAGGCACCTTACCTCTAGTGCCACCTTGCTGGCCCCGAAAATATGTTTCAAGAAAGAAGAAACCTGTATCTTTTAGGCCAAGGAAATTTCCTTTCTAATTTCCTCAATATTTACTGTGCATATGCAAAAACAAACAAACAAACAACCTTGCCATATCAGGCCTCCTTTCTTTGTTCTTTTCTTTTCTTTTCCTTCTCATGGTCATTGGTTGTTGTATTTGTTGCTGTGATGCTTTTTCGTAGCTGCTGGTTTTGATCTTTTGTTTGATTTTTGTTTCTTTTTTTATTTTGTTTTGTTTATCTTGTTTTTGTTGTTGGTTTATTTTGTTTTTGTTTTTCTTATGTTTTTCTTTTTCCCTTTCTTCTTTTTAAATTGTTATTTATAAGCTCTATATGTTCTCCCCGGTTTTTGTTTGCTTATTGTTTTTTCTTTTTTCTTTTTCTTCTTTTTTTTTTCAAATGGAACCTCATAACTTGAATCATCTTGTTCTGCCTCATATATTGGGGAGGGGGAAATGAATAGTACCAGAACCAAACAGTCATATAAACACTGAGTGGAAATAAAAAAGGATCATACTTAAACACCAACCCCAAAGTCAATGATAACAGAATCGATAGCCAATCTTCAACAAGCTATACACAGAGGGGACCAGCTATCCTTGCAGTCTGGGGGGTCAAAGGTGGGGGATGCTGGAAATTGGGGTAGAAGAAGGACAACACTGGTGGTGGGAATATCCCTGATTCAATGCCACTATGTACCTCAAATATTACTGTGAAAGATTTGTAATTCACGCTGGTCAAAATAAAAATTATTTAAGGTGCTTATTTCCTATTTCTTCCATATTTTGCTGTGCCTATGTAAATGGCAATTGCCACACACACATTTTTTAATGTATTTCCCATCTCTGGAGGAAAAAATGGGAGTATACTAAACCTTCGACTATTGCATTAATGACTTTATAGGTGTTACAATAAGTTTCACAAATAACTGCTAATGAGCGCTCTCCCCATCTTCCTTTTTCTTTAATTCTCTGTTCTCTTCCTTTTTCTTAATAACTTTGCTTTTTGTCATCCTGAAACAATTGTATTATGATAAATTATTTCAACAATTGAAACCTTTTCTTTAAATAAATAATTTAAAAAAAACTAAAGAGAAAAAATTTTTTTGATTTTCTAATCACCACTCATCTAACTCTTGAAAAAAAGACAAAACTAGCAACAAAAACTCATATCAATACTAGTTTTGCAGCTGATCACTCTGGGGTCCGTCAGGAAAATGGCAGGAAAATTCTCCTGTCCACTGAAGTCCTGGCAGCTGCACACACTGATCCATCCTGCAACTTCTCTCACACTGCTTTTCCACTAACCTCTTCAGAGACTCCTAGTCACCAAAAACTTCAAGTATTCTAGTTTTGTAGCTGACATCTCCAGGGACTTTTTGGAGCTAAAGTCGTTCACTTCCTCTTGCATTTCTATACATACCTCTATGCTTTAGAAGCCCTGTATGTTGTGCCCATAAATCACAGCTGTCACCATATGAATTCATCTGCCTAACTCAACAGATTCACAAAGTCCTCGACCACAGGGCCACTTATGAGGCCTCCATAACTTTAATATTGACTTTCCTGTAAGAATGCACCAAATTCAAAAAGGGGGGGGGAACAGAGAAATAGCATAGAGGAAGGGCATTTGCTTTGCATGCAGAAGGATGGTGGTTCGAATTCCGGCATCCAATATGGTCCCCCGAACCTGCCAGGAGCAATTTCTGAGCATGGAGCCAGGAGTAGCCCCTGAGTGCTGCCGGGTGTGACCCAAAAACCAAAATAGCACCAAATTATATGTAAAATTATCATAAAGTCCATATAAGCTCAACAAATAATGCCAACAACAGAATGTTCAATTAACGATAAAATTAACTAAACCTTAAGATTATGATATAGTTATCTTATTGTGAGATATGATAAATTTCATAAATTTTCTTTTATTGAAGTATTTTCAATAATTATATTATAATTTAGTTGTACCAAGCAATATTAAATATTTTTTTCTTATTTGCCAAGGGGCAGGCTTCGGGAAGGTTGGGAAACCTGAGCTAATGATTGAGCGACTGTTACGCTGGTGTGGGACTGGTGTTGGAATGTTGAATGCCAGAGATGACTGTGTTTTGAGCAACTCTATAAGCCACAGTTTAAAATAAAGAAATTAATTAATCCTGTTTCAACCTAAAGTCTAGAGAAACCTGTGGGAAATTTTACAATCTTATTCATGGGACATTTTATTAGTTTATTTCTATTAACATTGAACCTAAAATTTTTACTTGATATCTATCACATTTTGAGTAAGGACTAATAACTACATGTTAAAATGATTTTATATTTTACTTCACTAATAATATTCTTTTTAAAATTATCATTTGTCTTTGAAGCTTTTGTAATAAACTAATTGTTTACTATTTATAAAGCATCCTGATTTCTGGTGAATCTAGTATTTGAATGTTCTTTTAGATCAGATAATAATCTCTATCCCTGCTCCAGATGGTAGGTGAGTCTTTCTCGCAGTACTTACTCCTTATAGAATTGTCATTATATCTGGGTTAGCTGAGATATTATCAGGTTTTTAATTTTATTATTACTACTATTAATCTCAAAGTTTTGATATTAATAGTAAAATTAGAAAAACCTTGATTAATTCATTTTTAGGAATTCTGTAAAATAACAATGAGTACCAAAGCATTTTCCTAATGAAATTATATAAATTGATTCCCTTTTATTTTTAATGAGAAATTGGAAATAAATATATTATCAAGGGTCATTTTTATAAATTATTTCAAGATGCTTCTACAGAAAAAATAGTTTTTTTTAATCTGGGCTAATAACTTTACATAAATATCTTTTGTATTTATGTTGGTAGACAGGTGGTACTATTATATTAGAAATTGAAACCACTTAGTAGTAGAGAAAATTTGTATATTATAAAAAGTGAAAAAATGTTTCATTTCCACTGATAGAAAAATCATTGACTCTCTTATTAACTGAGATCTAAGTAGAAAAGTACCAAGTTCAGAGTTAAGTTCTGAAGCTTACTGGAGTGATAATTCCGTCATGTCTTTTCCTCAATGATTTTATTTGCAGTCAAGTTTCTTCCCTATCCTAAAGACTGTTTCTTTACAGTGCTAACATCTCACATATGGAGCTTAATTTCTACCTATTGACTTTTGGAGTCTGAAAAAGAATTCTCACTCAATATATGTATACTCATTTCTGTGGGCTCCGTTCTCTTCACTGTAGTTCTGCAGCTGCATCCCATGCTTCCATTTAATTATATTTCTTTCAGCTAATTCCTTGAGTATATCTGAAAACTTAGCTCTTGACTCCTCCAAAACGGTAAATTTCTAGTAATAAATATTAAGATTTTAGAATTCCACTTCAGCCCCATACTTCTATATGTTCTGCTTTCACCCAAATATAGTTTGTGAGCTATTGTACAAACATATATATGTATATATGTGTATGTTTGTATATTTTGTCTTTGTCAATAGTTTCTATGACAGATTTACTAAAAAATCCTTAATTATTTTGAGTGATAGGAGCATCTTCTTCTTCTTCTTCTTCTTCTTCTTCTTCTTCTTCTTCTTCTTCTTCTTCTTCTTCTTTTTTTTTTTTTTTTTTTTTTTTTTGGTTTTTGGGTCACACCCGACAGCACTCAGGGGTTCCTACTGGCTCTACGCTCAGAAATCACTCTTGGCAGGCTCGGGGGACCATATAGGATGCCCCAATTTGAACCACCAACCTTCTGCATGCAATGCAAACGCCTTACCTCCATGCTATCTCTCCGACCCCCGGAGAATCTTCTTTTAATGGTAACAGTCCCTTTCAACTTCACATGAATATATATTAATGTGGTAGACCCAGGAGGGATAATTTAAAACACAGGCTGCTCACCAGAAAATTATCTATTCACATACCTAGATGATTCAAACTTCAGATTGGTTGGTACAAGAGGGTGAATCAGGAGACAGTGGTGTGTGTGGAATATAAGATAAATTTGGGCAAGGAGAATCTTGGTTACTTTGGTAGTGGCGGGGAGAGGAAACTGTAAACCAACCAAGGATGTCAGTACCATTGTAAATATATGGTATTGTTTACCTAAATTGCAATATATTAAAATATGTAAATATGTTAAAATTTAAAGTATGTATATGTATATGTAAATTGGGTTATAACTAAGTAGTGAAAAGAGAATCTTGAGATGAAGTTAATTACCAAACAACTGTGCAAATGCAATAAGACCTCTATAACAACTCAGATATTGAGTTAGAGAAATAGAACAAGGATATGGCTCATGCTTTACATGTGACTAACCTCAACTTGATGATCAGTACCACACATGATTTCCTAAACATCACCAAGAATGATACTTGAGGACAGAGGTAGGAGAAAGTCTTGAGTTTCACTGGATGTTCCAGCCCAAAATGTCCCAAAACTTAGAACTTCAATTATTGCTTACATCAATTAAAGAGGTACAAGACATAATGTAATTTTCATGAAGAAATCATTAAGTACCACTGTAAGGTAGAATTGACAGAGAAAAAATGAATTGGGCAAATTCAGAGAACTCAGTAACTATCACCCAAATTAATAAGGAAGCAACCAGAATATAGGTTAAGTGTCCATCAGGATAAAAAAAATCTTGTATCTTTCCAACAAAACTCTAGAGAAAAAGCATATAGAACAAAACAAAAAAATTTATAAGACATAAAAGCCAAATAAAAGATAAATGAAGAGAAGACTCCACGTCCAGGACTTCTGTTTCTCTTTGACTGGTATGTTGGGGGCTCTGGGCAGGATAGCTAGCCATAGGCCCCCTGTGCTGACCACTTAGTCCAGGCAACTGAGATCTCCCCACTCCAGACTGGCCTTCAGGGCCAGGCCTTGTAAATCAGGCCCTGGGGGTAAGAAGGGGGGGAGAAACTTCTCCCCTATGCATGCACAAACGATAGAGGCAGGGGCTGGACTCAGAAGACTCCACGTGCCAGGACTTTTGTGTCTCTTCGACTGGTATGTTGGAAAATTTGGGCAGGACAGCTAGCCATAGGCCCCCTGGGCTGACCACTTAGTCCAGGGAACTGAGATTCCCCCCATGCCAGACTGGCCTTCAGGGCCACGCCTGGTAAATCGGGCCCTGGGGGGAGGGTGGGGGAGAAACTCCTCCCCAATGCATACTGGACCCCATTCAGGGGTTCTTTTCTTATTAGTGTTCATTTTCAAAAGCACGCTGGTGTTTTTTAACATCTCCCAAAAATGTTCTTAATTCTTGACTGTTTCTAGGAAAGGAAATGGAATGCCCTAGATTTGGAGGATAACATTTAAATAGATCTCTAAAATCAGTGTATATGTAGACATGACTTCCTATACAGTGGTCCTCTCTGAACGCCAAGCCTAATTCATAAACAATTCATCTATACAATGTATATAGCCCCTTTGATATATTGCCCCTCCCCCACATCAGAACCCCTTCTACTCCCTCATCTCCCAACCCGGATTCGTTATCTTCCCTTAATTAACCCTCTTTACCTTCAGTTCTTAACTTGTTAGGCACCAAGACCAACCTCCTGCCCCAACAGACCACCATCCAGCTCTTCAACGAAAGACACCCTCTCGTTCCCCCATCTCATTACTTGCCAAGAAACCACAACCAACATGCCTGCTGACTCAAGCTTTGTGGCCCCTCTCACGCCCATCAAATCGTAGACTGTTGCATGATACTGGAACCACCTTCAGCACAACCTACAGCTCAAGGACACTACATGATTCTGTCATGCCGAAAATCATATCTCAAACTCAACACCAAGGTCTGTGATACGAAAAAGTGCCTTGGCTTTCACTCCCCATAAGAATATCTCAAAACACCTAATTGGGAGGCCTATATTGCCTTTGTAAGCTTAATACCTCTATAGTAATGCATCTTAAGATGTGTATTTCTAAACATACAGGTAGCCTCCTCCATCACTTGTTTTCTTCAAATATCTATTTTTCTTTTTTTAACTAAGTTTTATTTATTTGTTCTATTTTTATATATATACATATTTCCTCTATCTTCACCAGTTTTGGTGCTGCTTGGTACAAGAACCAAGAAAACGTCTTACCTGGGATAAAAGCTCAGATCAAAACCAAACCCCATTATCTGTGATCTGTCATTCTTACCCAGAATAGCATCAGCAATACAACATGACACCATACGTTTTTGTATAGGCACAGTAATGAAAGGGGAAAACATAGACACAGAAACTACATCTTATCTTCTCAGGATAAGAACTCACACTTTTTATAACACAAGGGTGCCTCCCATCCTGGACATATGTCATGTGGATACAACTCAGTCTCCATGAGATTGGAGATTGTTAATTCAATCTCAAACCCCAGATCCCAGACGTAGAACTAATACAGCTCCCTGCAACAACACTAGGAACTAAGCTCCATTGGGAGATTTATAACATTGCTCTGACACCAACTTGTGCCAGTGTTAATATAACAACGAGAACAGCATGGAAATGACCTAAGACCAAGTTGTCCTATCACATCACCTAACACTAAGTGGAAATCAGAAGATGTATCATCTTTGAACTGTGAAAAATAAGAGCACTAACTACAGAAAACTGACTTTGACAACCATGACTGGGCAAAGCTTACCTTGGGGCCAATAAGGAAAACCCTACCCTACGCTGTAGCCCAGGACTCTTACAAAAATCAAGATTTCCTAGTACAGAGGCCCAACTTTGACAATAGAGACTGAGCAAAATGGAACCATAATATCCTAGGGACTGAGCAAAAACGAGGAGCACAATATACAGAAGACTGAACACAACAACAAAGATGGAACAGAACCTCTAGAACCATAAAGACTCTATCCTAGACCTTGTCCTATGACCTGCACAATTACCAAGATTGCTAGCTACAGTGGCTTGATTTTCTCATCTACAACTGAGAGGAAAGTTTCTTGGCACCACACACACACACACACACAAAAATCCTTGGGATATGGTAATGAGTATATATGGAGCCAGTGGTTGTTCCCATAAAAGTATGCTTCAAGAGGGGAGAAACTCTGAATCTTTAGGCCATGGGAATTCCCTTTATTCAAAAATACTTACTGTGCCTATGCAAAAAAAAAAAAAAAAAAAAGTGAGGGTAACACCAAACCCTGCCACTCCAGCACTCCTTTTTCTTGTTTTGTTTTGTCTGTTTTAATAGTATTTTCCTTCTCTTTTTTCTTCCACTTTTTTCTTTCTTTTTCACTTGTGTGGATATTATTTGGTGATTTTTTTTTTTTTTTTTGCTGGGTGCATTTTTTTTCTTTCTTTTTTTCTCTTTTGGTAGTTGCTACCAAATTTTTTCTTCTCTTTTCCTTATCCCTTTTATTTCCAACAGAATCACATAACTTGAATCATTCAGCCTCACAAATTGACAGGGGAAAATGATGATACCAGGACCAGTCATATGAACATGTAGTGAAAATAAAAATGATTAGACTTGAAGACCAAACCCAAAGTCAATGACAACAGAATAGATGCCCAATCTACAACAAGCTGTAAAGTGGAAACCAGTTACACTAGTATTCTGGGGGGTAAAGAAGGGAGATATGAGATACATGCTGGGAACATGGGTGGAGGAAGGACAATACTGGTGGTGGGAATGCCCTTCATTTATTGTCACTATGTACTGTAAATAATTCTGTGAAAGACTTGTAATACACTTTGATCCCAATAAAAATTTATTAAAAAGAGATAAATGAATTGTAGGCTGAATGTTATAGTAGAAACGGTAGGGTATTAACTTTGTCTGAGACTGATACTGGCCTAGCTTCAATCTCCAACATCTTATATAGCTCCCTGAGCATTGGCAAGATCTCTCAGTCAGAGCCAATAGGAAGCCCTGAGCACTGCCAAGACAGCCTAAATGAAAAGAAAAAAAAAAGCATTACCTAAAAAACTGTTGCCTATTATATAAATAAATTTAACTGCCATATCTCTACCGTTGTCTTGTTTTTCAGGTACATCAAAGCCACCTTAGTAAGATTTGATTCTCTAGAGAAAGCCACTAAAGAAAAGATTTTATTATGTTCCTCTAAGTACTAACTCTCCAGAACACAGAAGTCCTCCTTGTATAAAAAAAAAAAAGGATCATGCAAGGATTTGTTGTTGTTGTTAAGATATTTAAGTCTTCGTTTTATTCTATTGTTATTGATTCAAACAAATAAGAAATAGATTTATAGCTGTAGAAAAATATATATACTTAAACAATTTCTCACCAAAATTTTGAAGAGATTGGATAAGTGTATGAATAAACTTACTTTATTTTGTATATAAGATTTGATGAGAAAGGTCATATATTGGACCAGAGAGATAGAAAAGTGAATAGGGCTCTTGTCTTGTGCTTCAATGCCCGGCATCACATCTGGTCCCCTGAGCAACGAAAGAAGTAATTTTGAGTGCAGTGTCAAGAAGTAACTCCTGAACATTGCCACGTGACATCCCTCCCCAAATGCTATACACTTACTACTTTCTATTTGACTTTGTTTTCTCATAAAAGCATTGTTATGTATACGCATACACAATTTTTATTTAGGATGCACAAGACAATGGTAAATTAACACTTTGGGGGAATAAAATGATTGTATTTTATTGTACATGTACATAATGTATTTTATACATGTATTTTCTTGTTTAGATTTATTTCTCACCAGAGAATCATAAGGCATTCCTAATAACTATAAATCACAGGCTTTGGTAAAAGGGGACTATTCACAATATTCTTTAAGCTGAAAACATATTTAGCCCACCACCAGCTAGAATTAACTTACCATGTCAGTAATGGAAATAAATTTGCTAATTAGTTCACTTAATCAAATCTGACTAAATTCTGTTTCTAGCAGCATACACCGGGCACACTTAATACATTCTTAGAGTTCTCACCCATAGGCAACCTTTTTCTAGTTATTGTCAGAGAACAATTATTTAGGTTCTTTCTTTAACCTTAGATGTAGTCTCTAAAAGAATGGAATTCTACATTCTAACCTTAGAATATAGTGATTACATTCTGAGAAAGTAAATAAAAAATGTAGTCGTTACATTCTCACTTTAGAATGTAATAGAATAATTAGAATGCAGTGATACTAATTAGAATTGTAGTCTCTTTTTTAATATAATTTTATTTTAATTATAGTGGCTTACATATCGTTCACAGTAATATTCCAGGTACATATTAACATTGAATCAGGGGAATTCCCACCACCGAATCATCCTCCTCCCACATCCGCTCCCATCCTGCCTCCCATTTCCTCCACTCTCCCCCCAGGTGCTGCTAGAATGTGTGGTCTCTTCTGTGTCTAGTTTATTACTTAGTGGTCTTACAACTGTTTGGTCTTGGTGCCTCCATTATTGCCCCCTCTAATTGGGAGGTGGGACTAGAAAGTTATGTGGCTTTGTTTGAGGAAGAGGAAAGTAATATAATGGGGTAGAATTGTAGTCTCTTTTAACCTTACAATGTAGTCTTCCTTTAATCTTAGAAAACCAGAAGAATCACTATAGACTACCCTGAACATAGCAACTACATAGAAGCTAGTTTAAAATGTCATAAAGGAGGAGTCCAAGTGATAGCACAGAAAGTAGGGTGTTTGTCTCACATGCAGCAGGTTATATTCCTAAAAACCCAAATGGTACACCACTCCTGCCCAGAATAATTTCTGAGCATAGAGCCAGAGTAAACCCCAAGAACTTCCATGTGTGGAGAAAAAAATCATAAAGGAGAAAAAATTAGCAAAAGCATGTTTATTCTAAATCTATAAAAACTAAGACAATAAATATTTGTTTGGATCTGACCAAAATAGGAGTTAAATTCACTTACCATATTCCTCCACCTGTTTTACATCAAATAAAGAACTGGTTCACAGTATAAAATATAGTATAAAATGTATCCTGCTTTTAATGGCTGCACACACCAAATAAGGCATTTGGAAATTAGTTGGAATTCAGAAATATGTACTGTTACCATTGCCTTGTACAGATTTTTATCTGTAGCCTCATTCTACATGTGTAAAGACTTTACATTTTAAATATACTTGCCTACAAACAGCAGAACCTTGAACAGTAACTATTGAAGAGAATGTATGCATTAGAAACCACTTTTCCATTTTTAGTATTAATGCTGAGATCTTGGTTCCTTATTAGTTTCACATCTGGCATGCCATAGTTTAATCAGCATAGTATATTGTAATTTTAGAACATTCTGCCTGAAATCAATGAAGTGAAAAACAAAAGAACAACAAAAGCAAAAGGTGGTTCTTTAAAAAAAAATAAACAAGATTGATAAACCACTAGCAAAACTCAGAAAGAAAAGGAGAGAGAGAAAGCTAATAAACCAGAGAAGAAATGAAAAGGGGAAGATCACTATAGATACTGCAGAGTTTCAAAGGGTAATCAGAGACTACATTGAGAAACTCTATGCCACAAAACATGAGGACCTGGAAGAAATGGATAAATTTTTGGACTCCTACAACTTTCCACGGTTAAACCGGATGATCTAGCATATGTAAATAGACCCATCTTTACTGAGGAAATTAAAATAATAATCAAAAGTCTTCCCAAAAACAAAAGCCCAGGTCCAGATGGATTCACTAATGAATTCTTTCAAACCTTTTGAGAGCTATTACCAATACTTTTCAGGCTCTTTGATGAAATTGAAGAAACAGAATATCTCTCAAATAGTTCCTATGAAGCTGACATCACCATGATACCCAAAGTGATGCTGCATAAATAAAAAAGAAAACTTCAGACCAATATCTCTTATGAACAAGCATGAAAAGATCCTCAACAATAGAATCCAATGGCTCATCAAGAACATCAGGACCAAGTAGATTTAATTCCAGGAATGCAAAGATGTTTTAACACATGAAAATCAATCAAAATAATATACCATATAACAAAAAGAAAAATAAAAAACACATGCTCCTACATGTCAATAGATGCATAGAAAACATTCGATAAGATTCAACACTCATTCTTGAGAAAAAAAAACTCTCGTCAATATGGTAATGGAAGGAACTTTTCTCAGTATAGTCAAGGCCATCTACCACAAGCCAATGGCAAAAGTTATTCTCAGTGCATATAAACTAAAAGCATTTTCTCTAAAATCTGGTATAAGTCAAGACTTCCCTCTCTCACCACTCCTTATTAACACAGTGCTGGAAGTTATTGCCATAACGATCAGGCAAGAAAAAGATATCAAGGGTATCCACTTAGCAAAGGAAAAAAATTAAGCTCTCACTGTTTGCAGATGACATGACACTATATTTAGAAAATCCTAAAGACTACTAGAAAGCTTCTAGAAAGAATAGACTTATATAGCAAAGTGCAATCTACAAAATTAACACGCAAAAATTATTGGCATTCTTGTATACCAATAATGATAGAAAAGAAATAAATATTTAAAAAACAATCCTATTTATATTAGTATCACAAAAATGCAAATATCTTGGTGTCAACTTAACTAAAGAGGTCAAAGACCTATACAAAAACTACAAATTATTGCTTCAAAAAATAAAATAGGACACAAGGAAATGGAGACACATACCCAGGGCATGAATTGGGAGAATTAACATCATTAAAATAGCAATACTCCCCAAAGCATTGTACAGATTTAATGCAATCCCTCTAAGGACACCATTGACATTCTGCAAAGAAGTTGATCAAACACTCCTGAAATTCATTTGGAACAATAAACATCCGCAAATAGCTAGAGTAACCCTTGGGGAAATGAATATGAGAAGCATCACGTTCCCCAAATATAAATGGTACTACAAAGCTATAGTCATTAAAACAGCATGTTATTGGAATAATAACAGACCTTCAGATCAGTGGAATAGATGTGAGTATTCAGAGAATGTTTCCAGACATACAATCAGTTAATCTCTGATAAAGGGACAAGAAATTCAAAATGGATCAAGGAAAGCCTCTTCAACAAGTGGTGTTGGCACAACTGGTTAGCCACTGTGAAAAAAGTAGCAAACTCAGACCCCCAGCTATCACCATACACAAATGTCAATTCAAAATGAATTAAAGACCTTGATATCAGGCCTGAAACCTGTTCTATATAAGCATATAGGACAACATGTAGGTAAAACACTCCATGACATTGAGACTAAAGGTATCTTCAAGGAGGAAACAGCTCACTCCAAACAAGTAAAAGTAGAGATAAACAGATGGGACTATATTAAGCTGAGAAACTTCTGCACCTCAAAGAAAATAGTGCTTAGGATCAAAAGCCACCCACAGAATGGAGAAACTATTCACCCAATACCCTCAGACATGGAGCTAATATCTAAGATATTCAAGGTACTGCCGTAACTTAACAAGAAAAATAGCATCTAACCCCATTAGTAAATGGGGAGAAGACATGAACAGACATTTCCTCAAAGAAAAATTACAAATGGCCAAAAGGCACAATAAAAATGCTCTACATCACTAATCATCAGGGAGATGCAAATCAGAACAATAATGTACCGTCTCATGCCACAGAAACCAGCACAAATTGCAAAGAACAAAAACAATCAGAGCTGGCAGGGATGTGTGGCAAAAGATAATCTCATTCACTGCTGGTGGGAATGTTGTCTAGTACAGCCTTTATGGAAAACAATATGGAGATTTCTCAAAAAATGCATCATTAAGTTTAATCTATTTTTGGAGAAATGTTACTTAGACTTTCTTACTAACATGTCTCTGTAAAATTATGATACAATAGATAGCCTTAGGTGGTATATAGAAAGGAACTTGATCTTTTCTTTTCCATTGGTTCTGGTACATTGACTAAATGGAATACTATGCAGTTGTTAAGAAAAATGAAGTTTTATATTAATCTGAGAATCTTCTGCACCTCAAAGGAAATAGTGCCTAGGATATAAAAGCCACCCACAGAATGGGAGAAACTATCTACCCAATACACATCAGATAAGGAGCTAATATCCAAAATATACAATGTACTGACAGAACTTAACAGGAAAAAACATCTAACCTCATCAAAAATGGGCTAAAGAAACTGTGGTA
Source organism: Suncus etruscus (assembly GCF_024139225.1). Lineage (NCBI taxonomy): Eukaryota > Metazoa > Chordata > Mammalia > Eulipotyphla > Soricidae > Suncus > Suncus etruscus. The sequence continues at coordinate 93,696,797 of NC_064854.1, forward strand.
CATATACACAATGGAATATTATGCAGCTGTCAGGAGAGATGAAGTCATGAAATTTTCCTATACATGGATGTACACGGAATCTATTATGCTGAGTGAAATAAGTCAGAGAGAGAGAGAGAAAAACACAGAATGGTCTCACTCATCTATGGGTTTTAAGAAAAATGAAAGACACCCTTGTAATAATAATTTTCAGACACAAAAGAGCTGGAAGTTCCAGCTCACCTCAGGAAGCTCACCACAAAAAGTGATGAGTTTAGTTAGGGAAATAACTACATTTTGAACTATCCTAATAACGAGAATGTATGAGGAAAATGGAGAGCCTGTCTAGAGTACAGGCGGGGGTCGGGTGGGGCGAAGGGAGACTTGGGACATTGGTGATGGGAATGTTGCACTGGTGATGGGTGGTGTTCTTTACATGACTGAAACCCAAACACAATCATGTATGTAATTAAGGTGTTTAAATAAATTTAAAAAAAAAGAAAAGAAAAAAAATATGGGGAGACGAGATGAACAAACAATTCCTCAAAGAAAAATACAAATGACCAAAAGGCACATGAAAAATGCTCCACATCACTAATCATCAGGGAGATGCAAATTAAAGCAATAATGAGGTACCTATCATCTCACACCACAGAGACTGGCACATATCACAAAATAAATAAATAAATAAAAAAAAAAACAAGAACAAGCAGTGCTGGCAGGGATGTGGAGAGAAAGGAACTCTCAATCACTGTTGGTGGGAATGCCTTCTAGTCCAGCCTTTATGGAAAACAACAAAAGACTGAAAATTGAGCTCTCATATGATCCAGCTATATCACTCATAGGGATATACCCTAGGAACATAAAAACACAATACAAAAATGCCTTCCTCACACGTATATTCATTGCAGTGCTATTTACAATAGCCAGTCTCTGGAAATGACCAAGATGCCTTTCAACAGACAAATGGCTAAAGAAACTGTGGTACATATACACAATGAAATATTATGTAGCTGTCAGGAGAGATGAAGTCATGAAATATTTTTATACATGGATGTACATGAAATCTATTATGCTGCATGAAATAAGTCATAGGGAGAGAAATAGACTGGTCATGTGTGGATTTTAAAAAAAGCAAAAAACATTGTAATTATGCCCAGAAACAACAGAGATGAGGGCTGGAAGGACTGCTCTCGATGTGAAACTCATCACATAGAGTAGTGAGTTTAGTTAGAGAGATGACTACACTAACTATCATGACAATATTAATGAGTGAGAAGTAGAATGCTTGTCTCAAATACAAGCAGGAAATGGGGAAGGAGTGAGATGGGAGCCATTGGTGGTGGGAATGTTGCACTGGTGAAAGAGGGTATTCTTTTATGACTGAAACCCAACTAAACCCAACTATTTTTAAAGAAAAAAAATGTGTTGATGTTAATGTGTCAATAATATAAGTAAAGATCTAAAATTGCAAAAAAAAAGAAAAATAAAGTCTTTAAATTTGCTATATATGGATGGACATCATGGAAGACCATGATTCTGAGTGAAGGAGTCAGAGGGAAAGATATAGACACATAATAATTACACTCATCTGGGGAATTTAAGAAAAATAAAAGACAGGATGATAACACCCAGAGGTTATAGAGATTTGGGCCTAAAGAACCAGACATTATATGAATCTTACCACAAAGAATTGTGAGTGCACTTAGAGAAATAACTACTAACAACTACTATGACAATGATAGTGGAAAATATAAATAGAATGCCTGTTCAAAGACGGGCAGTAGTGAGATAGGAATGAAATGGGGAACATTGGTGGTGGGAAAGTTATACTGGTAAATGGTAGTGTACTGAATGTACACTACCAATGGCTGAAACTCAACAGCAAACATTTTTGTAATCAATGTGCTTAAATAAAGAGATTATTTTTTAAAAAATTTGGAGGGCAAACACTTGGCTGTGGTCACTCTTGTCTCTGAGCACAGGATACACTCCAGAAAGAGGTCTGAGAATCCTATGAATGACAGAGATAAAAACGAAATTAGATGATTGCAAGGCATGATTGCTTGTTATACTAGCTATCTGGCACAATTTTATCATCATAATAAACCCAAAATATTGTTCAATAAGGAAGGTCCAGTTAGGGAAAAAATTCAAACTGGGATTCTAACGATCTCTGCTTAAATTGTGATCTATTTTTTTTTCCTATCTTGAATTGCTAGAGTTCCAAGTCTTAGTTTATTTACATTTAAGTGGCAGAACCAGATCTGCTATTCTTTCAAACACACACACACCCTACACCCCCAAAATGGGCTGTAACATCAGAACTAAAGAAGATTAGTGATCTTATATCTGTAGGTTGATTATAAATATTGGAATTTCCTATGAAGTTAGGATCCCTGGGATTCTCTCTTTGCTCTGTGACCGGTTCACACTATAGCCACAGTTGCAATGCTTTACCCCTTCAAGTTATAGAGTAAAGCAGTGTTAGATGATTTTTATAGACTCTTTCAGTTGATTCCATTTTCTCCATATTAAGGATAACATATTTTTCTATTGAGTAGCAAAGTATCTAAAAGAAATTATTGTTCCATGACATTTGTCTGGAATTTATTCTGTTTACAGATTTTAGAATGCTTCAACTGGATTTTATGCTATTGTTTTTTTTCCTTGACCAGTGCTTTCTTTAAAAAAACAATTGCCTGGAGAGTCTTACACAATCTATCCAGCATGCCTAAAAAAATCTTTTTGAATACAAGATTATCTATGATTAGGATACAGACCTCCCTAAACTGGAAGTTGTAATAGCTCAATAAAAGAATGCAACCACAAGCAGGATACTTTCCAAAATGGCACTGCATGAAGTTCTTCCTATATAAGTAGTCAGTTTTCTCAACAAGCTTTCTCCAGCAAAACTGTGGTTATGATGCATTGTGTGCCATCAGGACATTCATCACTACAGATTCTGAAGACTGCTGTCTTATTCTACCCACAGATAATATTGATCCTTCTTTCCCTTTAAAAATACATGGTCTCCAAGGAAATGCAGTACAATTTATAAAGTCCTATTATGACAATGAAATGTATAACAAGCAGGCCATACCATGGGACCCAGAACCCTAATTTCATAGTGAAGGTAATAAAGGAAAACAGATTTCTTCATCACATGGGAAATGAAGGTGCATTAGAGGTTTATTTTAAAAAACAAAGAGCTGTTATTACTGAGGTTACAGCTGACACACTTAAACATAGGCCTCCAGCTCTGTACTCATAAAAGGATGCTCAATTCCCAAGAGCACACTTCTCTGTGTTTTGGGCTGAGAGAGAGAGACAGAATGTCTGGTGTCCTCTCCCAAGGGCCTCTAATGTGGTGGCTTATGCTATCCCTCCCTAGTTACAAATGCTAAACTCTGCATGGATAAGGTATGGTAGGGAGTCATGTCAATGAAACTTAAGGGATACAGTGTATACATGTGTATGTGTACAAGCATACCATATAAATAAGTACTATGATTTCCCAGGTGAATATAATAGTGAAGGAGATACTTTATTTCTTTTTCAGAAATCTGTCCACTATCACCAATAAATTGTTAAATTACTCCAGGTAGAGGAGAAAGGCCTAGGTTTATGGACCTCATACCAGTATTTCTAGAGATTGATCATTTTTGTTGGAGGTGGCACCTAGAGTAAGAGACTATAGAATAAAAAAGATATCAGTGACTAGGATACAAAGGCAACCCACAGTATGGCACAAACTGTTCACCTAATATCATTCTGGTAAAAGATTAATATTTAAGATGTATCAGATACTGGCAGAATTAACAAGAAAACATCTAACCTCATCAAAAAATGAGAAGAAATGAACAGATGTTTCTTCAAAGAAGAAATACAGATGACCAAAAGGCACATTAAAAATGTCCCATACCTCTCATCATCATCAACAACAATAAGGTATCATCTCACACCACAGAAAATGTCAACGTCACAAAGAATAAGAAAAACCAGTTGGAGTTTTTGGTGTGGATAAGGGGAGAATGGCACTCTCATTGACTGCTGGTGGGAATGCTGTCTAGTTCAGCCTTTCTAGAAAACAATAAAAATATTCCTCAAAAATCTGGAAATTGAGCTTCCTTATGATACAGCAATATAACTCTAGGGATATAACCTAGGAACACAAAACACAATGCAAAATGCACTATGCTCTGTTCAGAATAGCATTTGTTACAAAAGCCAGAATTTGGAAACAACTTAAGTAGCTGACAACAGATGAGTGGCTAAAATAACTGGAATCTACATACTAGAATACTATAGAACCATTAGAATAAATGAAGTCATGAAATTTGCTTATACATGGATGGACTTGAAGATTATTATGCTTAGTGAAATGAGTAAGAGGGAGAAGGATAAACAGAATAATCTCATTCATCTGTGAGATATAAGGAAAATAAAAGACAGTGTGGGAATGATATTCAGAGATAATAGAAAAGAGGAATAGGAGACCTGTCCATTGTAGGAAGCTTGCCACAAAGAGCAAAGAGTGCAATTAGAGTAGAGCAGGATTTACTCTGAAAGTGATAGTTGGAAATGATCATTCTGGATAAGTACTGGGTGCTGAAAGGGGATAACATGCCTGTATCCTGTTATCCTGAAAGGGGATGAAATGCCTGTCACCTCTTCAGTAACAGTAGTGCAAACTGCAGTGTCAAAAAAAGGAGAGAGAGAGAGAGAGAGAAGTAAAATGCCTGCTCGGAAGCAGGCAGGAGACAGTGGGTGTAATGGAAGGGGGGCATCAGGGAAAGTGAGAGAGAAACTGGGTACATTGGTGAATGTAGTCCGTTACATGACTGTAACTCAATCAGAAAAAATTTATCTGTGGAAATAAAACGTATTATGAACAACCATGTAGCCACGTGTTTAAATAAAAAAATTTTAAAAGGAAAACAACTAGTATAGATTCTGAATTTCCTTTGTCATTTAGGTGGCAGTGCAGTCACCAGGGGATTTATTTAGCATAATGTACCCTTAGTAATACTGAACTGTACTGAGACTCTAGAGTCTCCAGATGGAATAATCTAAATCATCATGGGAAGAGAAACACAGATAATAAATTTTGGTAGATGGGAAGAAACCAACCATATTACAGAGACAATCATTTTATTATCAGATCATAAAGCAAACTAAAACTTTTACTTTGTCCAACAATTATTTTTAGCATATGCAGTGTGCCAGACCCTATTTTAAAGAGGTAAATAAGATTATCAGTGTCTCTGCTTTCAAAGTCCTTGCATTATTTTCATTGTACTGGGGAACAAATTTACAAAAACATAAGTGAATAACAAAATTACTCTGAGCATCAGTATGTACTGTGAATACAAATTGTAGTATTTTTATGGGAAATAACTTCTAAAAAACACCAAATCTTTTTCTTGAGTCATTATACCTATTACTAACAGAACTTTAGTGGATCTCTTAGCTTTTCCAACATAAAACAAAAATAGATGGCATATTTAACGTTTGTATTATAATAAATATTTAAGAATCCTGCTTGAATTCCCAGTCCACAAAAACTATAAAAAATGATAAAGTGACAGTTGTTATAATAAAATTAAGCATTGGTAAATTTTTATTATAATAATAGGTAAGTAGAATAAATTATTTTATAAGGAAGAGACTTTTTATTTTCCCCTTGGAATATACTTTCTCATATGCAGAAATATATGTTCTCAGCAGAAATTGTTCATTGTTCTAAATAATGTAAAGTTGAAGTTCATCAAGATCATGCCATTGATCTTAGTCATTGCCATTAAAAAGACAGTCTTATGACTGAAGAGATAACTCAGTAAGAAAGCCATATTCTTTTTATGTAGCCAACCAACCTAGGTTTGATTCCGTGCACTCCAAGCACACCAGAAGTGATTCTTGTATTTAGGGATTTAGTCCTTAGCACAGCTAGTTGTGGGCTCCAAACCAAAAAATATAAAACAGAGAAAAGAACAGAAAATCTTTGTACGTAATTCACTAATGTAGAGGTACGACAGGAAAGAAAGGTCATAAAGGGAACCACCAGCATAGGTTTGTGAGCCTTGGGTGTGGTTTTAATCTTAAAGAACAGATAATTCAGGGTAAACATATTTAAGATCAAACCTGTATGTCTGGTCACCCAGATAAATGTTGGCAATCTCAGAGAAGAGGAAGAGCCAAGTCCCAGCCCTTCCAAAGTCTTGCCTGTTATACCCATAAGCCACAATTGCAGCTTTGCCAATGGCCTTGCTTGACCACACATCTATGTTTCTCTAGATACCAATCTGACCAAACCTTCAGGTATGCCAGAATTTGGGCTGGTGTCAACAAGATATTTTTAAGTGAAGGCAAGCATAGTCCTGTTCTCCCCCCCCCTTTTAAAAGACAGTCTTGTGACTGAAGACATAACACAATAAGAAAATTATTGTACTTCCAGAAGCTCTGGAAGCTCAAATTATGTCTTACAAAAACTATAGTATCAAAAATAGTGCTTGAAATTCCTGGACAGCTCCAATTTTTTTTATACTGTTATCCCACAGGAGCATATCAACTTGATGCCAATGTGTCTTTAAAGCCATCTAATATTCAGAAACTAAAGAAGTGATAAACTAGCAACAAGAGCTTATTAAACATTTTGAAAATGACTTCATGAACCCAATAATTATCACAAATTTTCTTATTGCTGTACTTCTTTCTTTCTCATTATTTTGAAAAATAATTTTGCAGGGCTGGAGTGGTGGCATGGAGTAGCAAGGCATCTGACTTGCCGGAGCTAGCACAGGACAATGGCAATTCGATCCCCCGCCATTTCATATGGCCCCCCAAGCCAGGAGAGATTTCTGAGCTCACAACCAGGAGTAACCCCTGAGCATCACAGGGTGGCGGCCCCCCAAAAAAACAAATAATAATAATTTGCATCTACTTACTTGGAAATCAATGTATTATGCTATGTGATATATGGCCCTTAAGTAAATAATTTACATAAAATAGTTATTTTGAAGATACTTTGTAAATAAAATCCTTTTCCCATAAAAATCAGATTTGCATTTTTTCAATGAGTTTTGTATATTACAAACTGATCCTATTGGATTCTTCCCCTGGGGTGGTAAGGGCAGAAATCTTTAATGAGTACAACATTTTCTCAAAGAGGGTAACTGCTTTGGATCCTGGACTCATTATTTGTACTGGAAATACAGGTGAGTTGTTTACTGTCTCTAAGAGCTGGCTAGTACTGAGCAGTATTCCTAAAAACAGTAAAGCCTCAGAAATCAATGCATTAAACTTTAGAAAAATAATATAATAGAGTAAATCTCCAATTAATGAAGGCATAATCTAAGATCTGAGACTCATTCACAATTTTATAATCTTTATGGCTGGAGTACACTATCTATGAGCCTTGAAATTCCAAAGAGAAATGTTATAAAAGTGGAAATTTTGATTCCAATAAACATTTTATGTCCTAATAGAAAGAATTTTGCGTAAGAAGAGCTCTCTCCTCACTTCCTAAATTGAAAATGGCTGCATGAGGACTCCAAGCTTAGAATCACCGGATTGGATTTTGACCATGAAAGGATGACAGAGAAATCTAAGATAGTCATAGAGAAAGGAACATGGGATCTAACATTAGGTGAGATCCTCAATCAGAGTCCTGTTATTAAAGCAACATTTTTTGTTATTGCAGCAGAACTGTTTATTATATTAATCAATAATGAATGATATGACAGAATCACTTGTTTCTGATTTCTACATTACTCTTCTAATTACCACGCTTAGAAGTTAAAAATGTATAGTGAAATTGCCCCCCCCCCAAATAAAATGTACTTTAGATCTCATGGTTTAAAATTGCCAAAAATATCAGGTAGAACTACATAAAATAATGGGGCAGGCACTTAAAGGAGAGAACAAAGACAGATGAAGAATAAAACTGCATTCTGAAAGCCCTCAAGACAGGAGTCTACTTCAATACACTGCCTAAGGCAGGGATTGTCTGGTGTTCATGCTTCCTATTCACCATACTAAGGCATATGGAAGCTGTGAAGAGATGTTTCATGTGGTCCATGATGCATTTCACACAGCTTAATGGGAATATATAAGATTTGTATGGGCATGCTTTTCATGGTACCAGCTACATCTGCCAAGGAAATGGAAGGAGTCAAAGTAACATGAAATAAAAAGAACAAAGAACAATGATTAATGTGTCAATTTAATTGATGAAGTAAGGATGTAAGATTATGATTTTAGTCTACTGAAAAGAGGGAGGATACATGTTGACCCAACCTGTTGGAATTTGCTGAGCATGTTTTTGGTAGAATAACCATAATTAAATAATTTTATTTCAAATCTGTTTTTTGTTAAGTGAAATATTATACTGAGACTACAATATATCAAGAAGTGTAGGAAATGTTGCAAAATGAACAGGATGTATAAAAGCAGACTTGGTAAAATAAAATAAATAAAGGGTAATTATAAAATGTTTGTGTAGGAAAAGCATTCTTCATTATTTTTGGATGTGTCTATTGATTAGTGAATATGGTTGGGTTGGAGGAATGGGTCCCCAGTCCATTTTACAAGATTTATTTCCCATTTGTATTATTAATTATGCTTATTTGTCACCTTGTGAGGAAGAGGGACAGAGAATAATTGCACTCATGTAATATATAAAAATAGAAATATATTATGAAAATAATATGCAGTGCAATAGAAAGAAGTGTCAGTAGGGTTTGTTAATGGTAGGATTCTTTCCACAAAGAGGGGGAAGTTTAGTTAGAAGAAAAAAATCAGTATGATAAAAATAGTTGGAAATGGTCACTCTGGACAGGAGCAGGATATTCAAAGGAGGTTAAATGGCATAATGCCTTTTTCATAATAGTATTACAAAACAGAGTGCCTAAAAGTGGGGGCGGGGATAGAGAAGTGTCTGCCAAAGAGAAAGACTAAGGGAAAAACAGAGAAGTGTGTGGTGTGGGAGGAAAACTGAGGACATTGTTGGTGAAAAGTTTGCACTGGGGAAGGGAGAGTGTTGGAACATTGTATAATTGAAAGTCAACATCACAGTGATTCAATAAAAATATTTTTGCAATATGCTTATTTCTTGCTTTGATGTTTAATTAATTTATATATCTTTCACGTTCTCTCCTTCATCTATATTTATTTTATCTCTTTTAAATGTGCTTACTGTACATGTCAGACACTAGCACTGGAGATTTTGTAATAAACAGAAGAAATATTCCAACATAAAATTTAATTTTTAAATAATTTCTTTATTTTAGACATTGTAGTTTACAAAGTAGTTAATAATACAGTTAATTCAATAATTAATGTTTAATTAATTTTTATTAATTAACAATATTCAATATTCTAACACCAATCCCACTACAAATATAACATTCATTCTATCCTGGTTTTCAGGTTCTCCTTCTTCCCAAATCTGCCCCTTGACAGGTAAGAATAATTTACTTAGTACTATTTGGTACAATTAAATGATATTGGAATTATAGACAAAAAAGTGCATTAAAATTTTGTGAGCAATGCCATATCTTACAACGGGATCATATATCATTGTCCGAATGTCTGTCTACAAAGCTGTATATTGGGATTTGAACATTCTGTTGTTGATTCTGTTTGTGTGGTTATGTGGTTTCTAAAATAATTTCACATCAGTTAGATGTATTCCTACTGGGAAATTAGAATTAAAATTATGGGATGTTGTGAAATTGAGGATCTTTAGAGCTGAGCTAATGAGCTCATATGGTGACAGTGTGGTCTTAGAGGCCCTCAGAAAGACCCCAGTGTAATCAACTATGAGGCTAGTGTGTCCATGAGTTTTTCTTGCTCATTAAGTTTCTCTTTTGAGAGCTAGATGAATCTTTTACATTAGTCACTTGTGCGGACTTTATGGAAAGCTTCCTGGCAGGAAGTACAAAGGCATGGGAGGAGGTAGCCCAAGAATACCCCAAAATGTCAGTCACAAAATCAGCATACCTGGAGTGTTTGGCACATAGAAGTTGGAAATCTTGTTGCTCTAAAATTAAATACAAACAGCAAAATCTCTCTTATCACTATTTCTAGCTATAATTATTTTTTATTTTTTAAAAATAATATCTTTATTTAAACACCATTATCACAAACATGTTTGTAGTCAGGTTAGCTTTCAGTTACCTAATTCTCTGTATTTAATAGGGACTGTAAAGAGAAGAAATGTTTTTGTCCCTCTATGGGTTCTTTTCTGACTCATTAGGCCATCAATTCAATATCAAGCAAATCAGAAGTACAAAATTTAATTACACATTTATGGGGAATCTACATTTTATTTATTTCCGTGAGGGAAACAAAAGGATTTACCCTGAATGAAGAAATGAAAAAGAGTCTTGGGTCTTTATGAAGAAAGAGAGATGACTCAAATGATGAGGGAATAACTTAGATAGTAAAGATCAGATCTCTGAAATTATATGGTTATCCTACCATCTGTATCTAAACTTCTCCAATCAGTTTTTTTTTCTGGTAAAAAAATTTAATTCTGGATAATTACAATTTTATAAAAATTTGTAAAATTAAATAAAAATTAAAGAGGAGAGGAATATTTCTTGCACATCTACAAGGCCTGAAATAAAGGCCTTGTTTAATTAGCTCAAAAACACATGCCAATATAATATGTATTGTTCTAGTCTGAATATTTTTAGAAGTATTCTAGGCCAACAAGAAAGCTCAGGTGACACTAAATGCTATATTATTTATTTTCTAAGAGGATGTTGATACTTTAAGTGGTAAATTTAAGTCTTGTGCTGTCTTCCTTACTTTCCATCTTCAGTCAACAGAAATTTGTTAAAGACAGATATTTTTGAGTTAAATGTGATAAATAAAAGTCTTAAATCACATTTAACCACTTAATACCTATTAGAATAGGATTACTCCAAGTGTGTTCAACTAAATTGTTCCCAGGTAATACTGACACTTCTGAACCAAAGCCCAACTTCAAGGGTCATTGTCATGGACTGTTTCAGCTGAGCCTATCCTCTAGAGAAGGTTTGTAGACAGCAGGGAGCCTACACTGCCCTAAGGCAATGCAGTCTAAGTCATCATCTGTGATTTATCTGGTGGTCATCTCTCATCTTAATGTGAGCTCCACTACACAGCTGAGGTCTTTGTGACCCTTGACAATATTAGCTTGGTAGAACTATAGCCCAGAATCTGTGATTAAAGAAAGCAGTGGTAATGAAAAATTGCCCTAATACCTAAATCCTGCATTTCATTATGTAATTTTATTTTATATTAGCATTAAACTAAAGAATGCAGTCCTATACTTAATCTATAAAGGAAAGAAAATGTAAAAGTCATTTGATATTCTGGAATTTATCTACCAATGGACATTGGGTTGGCAATTTTCACTCTGGAGAAGTGCAGAAATGTAGTTGTTGCATTAAGGTAAATAATTTGGCTCATCTTAAATATCATAAAATTTTTTGCTTCACTATGGTTACTACTGAATATAAAGTATACTTGATTTTGCTTATGTGTCCAGGATAATAAAAAAATAAAAAATTCCATTTCTCCAGGACTAATACATAAAGAATAGTGATGCTCTTCTGATAATAATGGGGTTCAACGTAGCGATGTAAGATTGCAACTATAATGATGCCTGACCAACCTTTTATTCTAATGAAAAACTTTGAAAGCTGCAGAGTGAGTACATGGTGGACAATACATTTAGAGATATAAAAAAAGGAGCTTTAATATATATATATATATATATATATATATATAGCTTGCCTAACTTTCTGGGGATACATGAAATAAACCCAAATCTTGGAGTTAGATAGTACAGTAGATAGAGTGCTTGGCTTGCATGCAGTCCAACCAGGCTTGATTCCTGTTATTAGAAATAGTGTCTAAATCATTGATAGTAGTAACTCTTTTTTTAATTTTTTTTTTTTTGGATTTTTGGGCCACACCCAGTGATGCTCAGGGGTTAATATTGACTATGCACTCAGAAATCCCTCCTGGCTTGGGGGACCATATGGGATGCCAAGGGATCGAACCACAGTCCTTCCTGGGTCAGCTGCCTGCAAAGCAAATGCCCTACGGCTGTACCATCACTCCAGCCCCTAAAGTGTAAGTATATTAAACTGAGAAATCTTCTCTAATCTTGTTGTTCCTAGTCCACAAAATTCACAGTATAAATGCCATAACGATCATGAGAGTTAAAATGAAAGGCATGTCTGGGGTTGAGACAGTTATTATTAAAATTTTAAAAGCATAGTGGGGTCATATATCATTGTCTGAATCTCTATCTACTAAGCTGTATATTGTCATTTGAATACTCTATTGTTAATTCTGTTTGTTGTGGTTATGTGGTGGGTTGAAACTTCATATACAGTGTGTAACTAAATGTGGGAGTTTGGCTGGCAAAAGTAAACGTTTTCTCAATGAATAATGACAAAATATTAGTTCAGCATCAACTATGTGATGTATCTGATAGATTTTTTAAATGTAGTATTGCTGGATCTTATGGGAGCTGTAGTTCTAATTTTATTTTCTTGTAGAAATTCCACTTGTTGGGCCTGGAGAGATAGCACAGCGGTGTTTGCCTTGCATGCAGCCACTCCAGGACCTAAGGTGGTTGGTTCGAATCCCGGTGTCCCATATGTTCCCCCGTGCCTGCCAGGAGCTATTTCTGAGCAGACAGCCAGGAGTAACCCCTGAGCACTGCCAGGTGTGGCCCAAAAACAAAACAAACAAACAAACAAACAAACAAAAAGAAATTCCACTTGTTTTCTAAAATTGTTTAATAGTTAACATTCCTAAAAGGTGTATAAATGTTTCTTGTACTCCACATACCTTCTACATTTTTATACCTGCTTTTGATAAATGATTATCACCAGTGTAAAGAAGTGACTTTATGTGTTTTTTTAAATAATTTTTATTTTGACCAAAGTGGATTACAAATCTTTCACAGTAATATTTTAGGTACATAGTGACATTGAATCAGGGGCATTCCCACTATTAATGTTGTCCTCCCTCCACCCTTGTTCCCAGAATGCATCCCATATCTCCCTCTTTTGCCCCCCAGAGTTGCTAGTATAAGTGGTCCCTTCTGTGGCTAGCTTGTTGTAGATTGGATATTGATTCTGTTGTCGTTGGCTTTGAATTTGGTGTTTAAGTCTTATCATTTTTTATTTCTATTTCTATTTTCTATTTTTCTATTTATTTCTATTCAATGTTCATACGACTGTTTGGTCTTTGTACCCTCCATTATTTTCCCCTCAATTTGAGAGGCAGAACAAGTTATGTGGTTCAAGTTATGTGGTTCTGTTTGAATGAAAGAAAAAAAAAAATAGAGGGGCAAAAATCAAACAAGCAAATAATGGAGGGAGTCCTTCTTTTTTTTGTTTTTTTTTGTTTGTTTGTTTGTTTGGGGGCCACACCCGGTAGTGCTCAGGGGTTACTCCTGGCTGTCTGCTCAGAAATAGCTCCTGGCAGGCACGGGGGACCATATGGGACACCGGGATTCGAACCAATCACCTTTGGTCCTGGATCGGCTGCTTGCAAGGTAAATGCAAATGTGCTATCTCTCCGGGCCAGGAGGGAGTCCTTCTAGGGGCTATAAATATCAATTTAAGAAAATAAGAGAAAAAGGCAGAAAAACATAGCAACAATACAAAAAATCAAACAAAGAAACAAAAAAACCCAAAAAGTAACACAGCAATAAAGACAACAACCAAACAATAACCAAGGTCCCTAGATAAAAACAAAACAAAGCACAAAAACAAGCAACAACAAAAACAATGATGCTACTTTTTTATTTTTTTGCATAAGCACACTAAATAATGGGGAGATTAGAAAGGGAATTCCCTTGGCCTAAGATTTACAGGGTTTCTCCACACTTGAAGTATACTGTCATGGGTATAACTACAGGTTCTGTATGTGCTCTTTTACTCTACCCTAGTTTGTTTGTTTGCTTGTTTGTTTTTTGATGTCTGGAAACATTCTGCTCAGATGCAGATGATAAAATCAGGCCTCTGTAACTAGAGATTTTGGTATTTGCACAGGTCATAGATATTTCTTTATGGTTCTAGAAGTTCTGTCCATCACTGTTGTTTTAATCAATCTTCTGTAGTTGGTGGTCTTGGTTTTTTTCACCCATCCTAGGACAAAGCTGAGGATAGAGTCTTTCATTATGTTTTCAGAAGTTCTGCTCAGTTGCAGTTGTCTCAGTCAGACCTCTGGAATTATAAATCTTGGTTATTGTTCAGATCATAGTCAAAAGTCTAGAATAGGGTCTTTTATTGTTTCCAGGATAAGTTCTGCTCATTCATGGTTGTCCAGTCAGTCTTCTGTAGTTAGCGATCTTGGCTTTTGCACAGATGAAAGGATGATGTGTCTTATTGTAAGGTGGTGAGGTAAGACAACCTCCTCTTAGACCAAGCTGTTGGCATTTTCTCATTGTCAGGATGTTATATAAAAAACTGGCGCATGTTTGTGTTAGAGCAGTATTAAGAATGTCCCAGGGCAGAAACTATGCCTGCCCAGTGGGGCCCGACTGTGAAAAATTGTGAGTACTGCCTGTGTGTGTCTGTCTACTATCCTGTTGCGTGAACCTCTTGGGAGTGGGCCGAAAAGAGGCTCCAGCAGAGCACTTTGGCTCCCCGTCCCTACGCGGCCATGCGCTCTTTCTAAGAAAAGAACACCATCAGAACAAGAAGAAAAAATCACACTAAGAACTGTGCTGGATCACTGAAGCAAGCATTTCTCTCCGGACTCTCTTCTCTGCTGCGTGCTCGGGCCTAAGATTTGATCCTGTGTGAGGCTTCATCCATGGAGGACTCCCCTCCCTTGGAGGCAAGTCGGCCCATCCAGAAAGGGCGGAGCCAGAGGAGTGTGCTGCCTGCATCATTTAGCCAATGAATACCACCACAACACGTAGAAAAACCCACAATACAAGTGTGACAATGGGGAAACAATGCAGGCCAGCATCAAACATAGAGAATGAAGATAACAATTCTGATGACCAGATAATGACCAACCAACTAATCAACCCCTCAGATAAGGACTTTAGACGAGCAATATGTAAGATGCTCAATGAACTCAAAGAAACCATGGATCGAGTTGAAATGAACACTAATAAGAACCAAGAAAATATAAAGACAAAAATCACAAAACTCCAAACTGAAATAACATGTCAACTAACAGGCCTGAAAAACTCAGTAAACGAAGTGAATGACAAAATGGATAAGCTCTGGGACAGGGTATCAGAAGCTAAGAATAGACCCAAAACCATAAGATATATAGAACAACACATAGGCAAAACACTCCAGGACATTGAGACTACAGGCATCTTCAAGGAGGAAACTGCACTCTCCAAGCAAGTGAGAGCAGAGATTAACAGATGGGAATATATTAAACTGAGAAGCTTCTGCACGTCAAAGGAAATAGTGCCCAGGATACAAGAGCTACCCACTGAGTGGGAGAAATTATTCACCTAATACCCATCAGAAAAGGGGCTAATCTTCAAAATATACAAGGCACTGACAGAAATTTACAAGAAAAAAACATCTAATCCCATCAAAAAATGGGGAGAAGAAATGAACAGACACTTTGACAAAGAAGAACTATAAATGGCCAAAAGACACATGAAAAAATGCTTCACATCACTAATCATCAGGGAGATGCAAATCAAAACAACAATGAGATACCACCTCACACCCCAGAATATGGCACACATCACAAAGAATGAGAATAAACAGTGTTGGCGGGGATGTGGAGACAAAGGAACTCTTATCCACTGCTGGTGGGAATGCCGTCTAGTTCAACCTTTATGGAAAGCGATATGGAGATTCCTCCAAAAACTAGAAATCGAGCTCCCATACGATCCAGCTATACCACTCCTAGGAATATACCTTAGGAACACAAAAATACAATACAAAAACCCCTTCCTTACACCTATATTCATTGCAGCACTATTTACCATAGCAAGACTCTGGAAACAACCGAGATACCTTCAACAGACAAATGGCTAAAGAAACTGTGGTACATATACACGATGGAATATTATGCAGCTGTCAGGAGAGATGAAGTCATGAAATTTTCCTATACATGGATGTACACGGAATCTATTATGCTGAGTGAAATAAGTCAGAGAGAGAGAGAAAAACAAAGAATGGTCTCACTCATCTATGGGTTTTAAGAAAAATGAAAGACATTCTTGCAATAATAATTTTCAGACACAAAAGAGAAAAGAGCTGGAAGTTCCAGCTCACCTCAGGAAGCTCACCACAAAGAGTGCTGAGTTTAGTTAGAGAAATAAGTACATTTTGAACTGTCCTAATAATGAGAATATATGAGGGAAATTGAGAGCCTG
Organism: Suncus etruscus; assembly: GCF_024139225.1. Lineage (NCBI taxonomy): Eukaryota > Metazoa > Chordata > Mammalia > Eulipotyphla > Soricidae > Suncus > Suncus etruscus. Next base: position 93,713,151 of record NC_064854.1, read on the forward strand.
TTTAGAGTACAGGTGGGGGTCGGGTGGGGAGGAGGGAGACTTGGAACATTGGTGATGGGATTGTTGCACTGGTGATGGGTGGTGTTCTTTACATGACTGAAACCCAAACACAATCATGTATGTAATCAAGGTGTTTAAATAAATAAATAAAAAATAGAAAAAAATAAAAACCACATGATCATATCAATAGATGCAGAGAAATCATTTGATAAGGTCCAACACCCATTCTTGATCAAAATTCTCAGCAAGATGGGAATGAAAGGAACCTTTCTCAATATAGTTAAGGCCATCTTCCACAAGCCAGTGGCAAATATTATCCTCAATGGAGAAAAACTGAAAGCCTTTCCTCTAAATTCTGGCACAAGACAAGGCTGTCTTCTCTCACCACACCTCTTCAACATAGCACTGGATGTAGTCACTATAGTGATTAGGCAAGAAAAAGATATCAAGGGAATCCAGATAGGAAAGGAAGAAGTCAAGCTCTCACTGTTTGCAGATGACATGATACTCTACTTAGAAAACCCTAAAGACTACCAAAAAGCTTCTAGAAACAATAGACTCATATAGCAAGGTGGCAGGCTACAAAATTAACACACAAAAATCAATGGCCTTTCTATACACCAAAGTAATAAGGAAGAAATGGACATTAAGAAAACAACCCCATTCACAATAGTGCCACACAAACTCAAATATCTTGGAATCAACTTGACTAAAAATGTGAAGGAACTATACAAAGAAAACTATAAAACTCTGCTCCAAGAAATAAGAGAGGATACGCGGAAATGGAAACACATACACTGCTCATGGATTGGCAGGATTAACATAATCAAAATGGCAATACTCCCCAAGGCATTATACAGATTTAACGTGATCCCTCTAAAGATATCCATGACATTCTTCAAAGAAGTGGATCAGGCACTTTTGAAATTCGTTTGGAACAATAAACACCCTAAAATAGCTAAAGCAATCATTGGGGAAAAGAATATGGAAGGAATTACGTTCCCCCACTTTAAACTTTACTACAAAGCAATAGTTATCAAAACAGTATGGTATTGGAATAAAAACAGGCCCTCAAATAAGTGGAATATGCTTGAATACTCGGAAAATGTTCTCCAGACATACAATCACCTAATTTTTGATAAAGGAGCAAGAACTCCGAAATGGAGCAAGAAAGCTTCTTCAACAAGTGGTGTTGGCACAACTGGATAGCCACTTGGCAAAAAATTGAATTTAGACCCCCAGCTAACATCATGTATGAAGGTAAAATCCAAATGGATTCAAGACCTTGATATGAGACTCAAAACCATAAGATATATAGAAGAACACATAGGCAAAACACTCCAGGACATTGAGACTACAGGCATTTTCAAGGAGGAAACTGCACTCTCCAAGCAAGTGAAAGCAGAGATTAACAGATAAGAGAATATTAAGCTGAGAAGCTTCTGCACCTCAAAGGAAATAGTGCCCAGGATACAAGTGCCCCCCAATGAGTGGGAGAAACTATTCACCCAATACCATCAGATCAGGGGCTAGTCTCCAAAATATACAAGGCACTGACAGAAATTTACAAAAAAAAATCTAATCCCATCAAAAATGGGGAGAAGTAATGGACACTTTGACAAAGAAGAAATATAAATGGCTAAAAGACACATGAAAAAGTGCTCCACATCACTAATCATCAGGGAGATGCAAATCAAAACAACGATGAGGTACCACCTTACACCACAGAGATTGGCACACATCACAAAGAATGAGAACAAACAGTTTTGGCAGGGATGTGGCGAGAAAGAAATTCTTATCCACTGCTGGTGGTAATGCCGTCTAGTTCAACCTTTATGGAAAGCGATATGGAGATTCCTCCAAAAACTAGAAATTGAGCTCCCATACGATCCAGCTATACCACTCCTAGGAATATATCCTAAGAACACAAAAATACAATACAAAAATCCCTTCCTTACACCTATATTCATTGCAGCACTATTTACCATAGCAAGACTCTGGAAACAACCAAGATGCCCTTCAACAGACAAATGGCTAAAGAAACTGTGATACATATAAACAATGGAATATTATGCAGTTGTCAGGAGAGATGAAGTCATGAAATTTTCCTATACATGGACGTATATGGAATCTATTATGCTGAGTGAAATAAGTCAGAGAGAGAGAAAAAAATGCAAAATGTTTTCTCTCATCTGTGTTGTTTAAGAAAAATGAAAGACATTCTTGCAGTAATAATTTTGAGACACAAAAGAGAGGGGCTGGAAGTTACAGCTCACCTCATGAAGCTCACCACAAACAGGGAAGAGTTTAGTTAGAGAAATAACTACATTTTGAAATATCCTAATAATGAGAACGTGTAAGTGTTATAGTAAGCCTGTCTAGAGTACAGGTGGTGGTCGGTTGTGAGGAGGGAGATTTGGGACTTTGGTAATGGGAATGTTGCACTGGTGATGGGTGGTGTTCTTTACATGACTGAAACCCAAACACATCATGTATATAATCAAAGTGTTTAAATAAATTATATATTAAAAAAAAAGATGACATTGAAGGAACACCTTTGTTTAGGGTTGATACTGGATATCTTCTTACACTCGTAAAGCCCGCTGCTGGGGCTGCACACAGGGCACACACTGACAGAGGCTAGGAGTAGAGTCCTGACTCCTGGAGCAGCCGACCATCACACAGAAGACCCAAATTAAAAGTCTAAAGAGCCACATGCGTCTCACAAGCCTCAGGTTGCCGACCACTGTCATAGTAAATTGACTTAGGCCTCAGCTGATCGCCATCTACTGTTCAACCTAAACCTTGGATCCCATACTTGGAACTGGCACTGTTTTCTGCCCCCACACCAGAAATCAAACTTCTACTTTAAGAAGCCCTACTGACACCCTGACACTGACTTGCTCCAGGTGGATTCATATGACATTCTGAGAACTAGGAAACAGCAATAGTTTGTTTCAGGGCAGGTTTTTCTGTCTCTAAACCTAATGGTGAGATGAAATCAGAAGAAGCCCCATCACACCCTGGCCTAGACATAGGAAATATGCAAAAAGCAAGGTATCTTATAATTGATAATTGTTGTTATGTGATGTGACTCCATCCCGGATTTACCTGCAAGACCCGCCCATTTCTGGGAGGTGTCTTGGGCGTAGATTACGTGTATCTTTACCTGCAAGACCCCGCCCATTCCTGGGATGGGTCTTGGGGAGGTTAGATAAGGCCTTTCACCCAAGGAATTAAGGTCTTTGCCAGATGGAGAGCTAAGAGGAAGAGACATAGCTGAAGGAAGTTAAGATGCAGGGCAAGCTAAGGATAGCATGCGTAAATGGTTGAGATTGACCACACATGTGGTGGATAGGGCATGAATAAAGCTGATACTCCCTGAATCCTCTCTGGATAGCATGCGTAAATGGTTGAGATTGACCACACATGTGGTGGATAGGGCATGAATAAAGCTGATACTCCCTGAATCCTCTCTGAGTGAGTCTGATTCCCTGCCGAAACCACCTGAACATGATGACCTGCCGGTTAATGGGGGATGGAGCCACATGGCTGGGGCCTAAGGACAAAGGCCTCCATCTCCATTCAAGCCCATCCTAAGGGCTGAATGCAACAATATGACTGTGACTGCAACAACAGTAACTGAGTAGAAATTTTCCTGGGTCCATGAAGAAAGAAATTGGGACTAGACAATCAGTGTATCTGGAGCCTTTAATTGGTCTTATGATAGGATGCTTCATGGGTACAGACATCCTGATTTTTCTTAGGTCAAGTGTATTTCCTTTAAAAGAAAAAGGTGCCACACCTCTTATTTTTTTCTTTAAATTTTTAATTAGATTTGTATCTTCTAGATAGCAACTACTACCTTTTTACAGAAACTTGGGACATGAATTACTTTGTTTTACTTCATATTTATAGATAATATTGCAATTTGAGAAAAGAATAAGGAGAGAGAGACAGAGAGATAGAGTGGAGCCCAGTGGCCAAGTAGTTGCAGGTACTTTGGTAGAGAAAAAATGGTCAGAACTAAATAACCAAGCCAAAGTAAAGTACAATAGAATCAAGAGACCCAAACTATAACAATCTATATTTAAAATGGACCTGTTACATTTGCATGCCAGGTATGGGTTGCATGCTGAGAATTTTGGTGAATGAAGAAGGTTAACACTGGTTGTGGGAATGTCCTTAATTCACTGTCACTATACACGGAATCCAATTAAGAATGACTTATAGCTCACAATGGTCTCAATAAAAATAAGTTTAATGCATTTTGCAAAGATATGAGTCATGATTTGGGTCAAGGATGTAGTTTATGTTTAGAGTGTTGCCTGGTTGAAGCCCTGAATTTATTTCTAACACAGTCAGAATTTTTAAATTAAGGTATGTATATTTTTAGATATAAAAGCTATTGTACAGTTAAATATTAACTTATATGCAAATTTTTCATATACCCTGGAAAAATGAAATATTTTGACTCATTTTATTATGATATTTTCTACTATGGTGGTTTTGATCTAAGCTGCACTATCACTGAAATTGTACATGTATTTCTGAGAATAATTGTGAAGGTTTTTCAAAAGTAATTATTAATTTGTTCAGTAGACCAAGTTAAAAGTTTGTGTTTTATGTGAGTTTTATGATTGCATCCATTGAAATATTGATAGAGAAAAACAGCAGATTTAAGGAAAATTTTCTCTGTGCTTAAATTGACCTTTTTAATATTTATTGCTTTTGACATTAATTTTCATGATTCTTCACCCTTGCATTGAGATGTTTTCTATTGCACTAGTACACAGAATTTTGACAATTATTGAATTATTAATTTTCTGATTTTCCAGTCTGCAAATGATAGAATGTGAGTTTCTGCCTCTGTAATAATGAAAGTCAATTACTATTCTGTTATCTATCTTTTTATCTATCTTTTTATCTATCTATCTATTTATCTATCAATCTATCTGTATGTCCACACATGCACATATATTTCTTTAATTATTTTAGTTATTTTTAATGGAGAATCTTCCAAAACTGTTTTTTACATTGTTCATTAGCACGTTTCCAAGTAAGCACATTAGTTTGGGGGTGGGAAAAGGATAATGGTAGAGAATTTATTTGTTTAGACCTGAAATTAGGCATGTCTATACTTAAATTGAAAAATAACTAAGTAATTTAACAGAATTAATGAGGAGAAAAGACATGGATCCAAATGATAAAGGAGTAAATCGTCCCTCTGCAAAAGAGAGAATTAAATCATTTTCTATATAAAAGAGAAACCTTTTACTTTAGAAGGATCAAGGTAATTAGAAAACACTATGTTAATTTCAGGCTTCCTTAGAAACACCAGGGGGTGAAGTGCCTCAGTAGTATCCTTAGAAAATGAACACAGAGCAAAATGAATAAGTTATATGAACAGATGTAATTTAGATTACCTATAGAAGGAGAAAGGGGAAAGTTTTAAACATGAGGTAATTTTTTGAAAGTAATAATGACATTTTCTATTGTGAATAATTTATGATCCAGCATAAATTGAGGTAAGATTAATTTTAAAGATATTTTATTTAAAAAATTTTAAAATATATGCAAATAGTTGTGCACTGTACTTGGTTTGTCACCATAGGTCAAACATACAAATAAAATAAAAATAGGTCATTCACATAAAATAGATTAAATCAAACTTTCAAATAATTATCATGATTTTTTTTGTATTATTTTAAAGACAGTATTGTTAAGAAAAGTGCTAATCAACTAACCTGACATACTCAATTAAGGCAACTGAAAAAATACTAATCATTTATGGACTAGTTGGTATACTTAGTATTTAGCTAATATTAATTAGATCAATATGCATTAAAACTGTCTTTACTGAAGACTCTACGAGTAAATCATTTTATTCCCTACTCTCCTTTTTTCTTCTCCATAAATAAATTTAAGTTAATGAAAGTCAAAGAATTACAAAATATGTACAAAGACTATCCAGTCACAATTAGTATCATTAGCCTATAAGATTAACTTCAAGTTTAGATCATTCATTAAACTAAGAAATAATTGACTTAATGATCCTTTACTTTTGACAAAGATAAAAAGTAGTCGTTAGTGTTTAGGAAAAGAAATTGTGGATTTTTTAAAATCTCTTTTAGACCATAAATTTAAAAACTGTATACATCTGCAAGTATGATCAAGTGCTCTTTTGTTCAAGGCTATTCATATTGCCTAGCTATAAAATAAGTGAAAATTTTATCCTACTTGATTAGGAAATATAATCATAATTGTGACAAAATATTTGCTTTAATTAAGGCAATGAGAAATTAATATTCCTCATTACTCTTCCAAATTTTTGGCCATCTTTGTAAAATCTCTATACTGGTCTAGCTAAGATCACTTAGTGAGATTTTTGTATTTTCACTCTATGAAAATTTTATATGGATCTACACAATCACTATATTGTTAAACTAAAATTACTGATTTTTTCCCTGTCTTAACATTTATTTTTAAAATAGAACTAATCTTTTAATCATATCTTTTTTCTTTTTTTTTTTTTGGATGTTTTTTTGGGGGGCACACCCAGCGGTGCTCAGGGGTTACTCTTGGCTGTCTGCTCAGAAATAGCTCCTGGCAGGCATGGGGGACCATATGGGACACCGGGATTCGAACCAACCACCTTTGGTCTTGGATCGGCTGCTTGCAAGGCAAACGCCGCTGTGCTATCTCTCCGGGCCCTTAATCATATCTTTTAAGAAAATCAAAGATCATACAGGTATGGTTTAGACGACTAATGTGAGATATAAGTCCCTTTAGCTGTACTGCACCTTCATCCCAAGGCTTTCTTCCAGAAAGTGGCCAGTTCTGATGTCTGTCTGCCCTCTGAACACAGGCATATCATGCTGTTGGTGGGATCTGCCCATCTAGAGATGAAACTGCATGCTCCAGACTACCAAACGTCGGACCCCAGTTTCTTTAGCTATGCCATCACGTTTCTTCCAAGCCCTAGGTCCAAAAAATCACCAACTCTGATATCTATCTGCCCTCTGACCTCAGGTGTGTCATGCTGTTGTGTGGCACAGCCATAGTGCATCTAAAACTATATGTTTCAGCTACTAACATGGAATCTTTGTCCCTTTTGCTGTGCAGCTGCCTGCCTCCCAAGCACATGGACTAGAAAATTGACAGTTCTGATATCTGTCTGCGCTCTGATCCTCAAAATATATGGCCACTGTACATATACATGAACATACTTCAATATATATTTCTGAGCAGGTGGACTATGGCATTTCTAATTCTCAGACAGTATACAGAGTAACTAGTCAACATGTTTATTAGTATGCTCAAATAACTCTCCATGATTAGAAAAATAATGTGGAATAAAGATATATCATTAGTCACCATTTGGTAAAAACAATTTAATAGATCATTTCTTAAGTAATGGGGAGCCTGAAACTATATCATTAAAACCCACAAAATGCAATTAATAATTGGGAAACTGATGAGTATCTGGAAAATCAAAAACAAAGAAATCTATATTCTAGTAGAAGAAAAAGTATTAATAAAAACAGAGCAGAATTCAGCAATATAAATGAATCAAACAACAAAGAATCAATAAAATAGGTAGCTAGATATTTGAAAGACTAAACAAAATATATAAACTTACAATAAAGACTTGAAAGTGGGGAAGGAGGGAGGGTTGGGAGGGAGGAGAAAAACTTGAATGTGCTCAAATAAATAAGATCAGAAATGAAATATTACTACTGAACCTGCAGAAATCTAAGACATTATGATAGTTCACAATAAACAATTTTACTATAAGCTAGAGAATCTAGAAGAAATGGGCAGATTTCTGGAAACATATAAATCCCAAATCTATATAATAAGAAAATAGCATACCCAGGCTAATAGCAACTAAGAAAACTGAAGCAGAAATTAAGTATCTTTGCAAGAATAAAAATCCAGACCTAGGTGGGTATATGGGTGAGTTTTATCAAACATTCAAAGAAAAATTACTGCCATTGATCCTTAAACACTTCCAAAATATTAAAGAGGTATTACCCCACATAAGTGAATTCACCTTAGGTCTCCTTTACAATACTATTAGTTCTTTATCTCTAAAGGTGATCTCTATTCTGATTTTGGTATGTATAATATAAAACAGTTACATATTTTTGCCTTTTCTTGTTCCCATATGTGTATTGTATAATGTTTATTTTAACAAAATACCACTGGCATCTTATTGTACTTATCTTTGAAATTTATATCGTCAGTTGCTTCTTGCACCCCATTTCTTCCCTTGGTTTTCATATTTTCTCATGTAGTATGTTCCTTTATAAGAAGTATAAGGAACTATTCTAAAGACACATAATTTGTAGTGATGGATATATTATATATAGGGATATAAAATAGGCCATATAATAAATAATAGATATTGTATATTATCTCAATTATATATCAACCACTTTGTAGCTATCTCACAGTGATTCAATAAAAATTTATTTTTTGTGTTTTAAATATTTTATATCTTATAAGGTTATTGTGAATTCAGAAGTTATTAATACTTGATTTTCAGGCATAAAATGTTTTATTTACATAAAATTTTCCTTGAAAATCCATTATATTAAAATATGACCTTTTATGTATTTTTCTTTTCATTTTCTTTTCTATTTTTTATCTCTTTCCCTTTTCTTGATATTGATATATGATTTTCATAATCATATATGGTTATTTTTTTAATCAATTTTAACACTTTCTTTCAACCCATCCATTATACTAAAATTATTTTTGTTTTGTGTGTGTATATTAACTACCAACATTTTCATTTTAATATCTTAAATAAACAGAATAATTTCTTGCATTAGATCATTACATTAGGTAGAGGTAACTTGACTGAGTGTGCAAAATCTCTTACTTCTTTAAGATTTGTCCAGAAGAAACCAGAGAGGTAGTACGGTAGGTAGGATACTTGCCTTGCACATGACAAACAAGGAACTGATTCCCAGAAAACTGTATGGTTTGCCAAGTCCAACCAAGAGTGATCCTTAAGCAGAGAACCAAGTGTAAATTCTGAGCAATACTGGGAGTAGTTGAAAAACAAACCAAATAAATTTTCCCTAAGTCTTTTGGGAGAGCCTAAAATAATACCTTGTTTTACCCTCTCATTTATACTATTTTACATATTACTGATAACAGATCATCTAGTCTTCTGACTTTTTTCACTTAACCTACCTTTCAGTCCTATCCAAATAGCATGACTTTCTTGTTCCTCACAGCTCCATACTATCTTGTTGACACATATCTCATACTTTCATAATACACAATACACTGATTGGGCACTTAGGTTGATTGCATAGTTTAATTACTGTGAAGAGTGCTGCAATAAATAATGATATATGCATATCCTTTGGATAGGTACCAAGAAGTAGAATTTCTAAACACATAAAAGTTCAATTTTTACTTTCCTGAAAATTTTTTATTGTATTTAATGAATTAATTACATAAAGAGCTGTTACAGGATTGAATGTGCATATTTAAAGACGTTTTTGAACCTACTGTAGAGAATGGGAAGAGGTTTATTTGATAGTGAATAGTGATAGGGAAATCCATCAGAAAAATTTAGTGGGCCGAAGAGATAGCACAGCAGTAGGGCCGTTGCCTTGCAAGCAGAGAACCCCCTTGCCTGCCAGGAGTGATTTATGAGCAGAGAGCCAGGAGAATCCCCTGAGCACCCCCAGGTGTGGCCCAAAAACGAAAATAAAAAAATTTAGTAAGATGTCTATCTTATTCCTTATCTTAATGAAAATACCCTCCTGTTACAGAAGTGTGATGGTTGTTAATGGTTTAGAAACTTTTGTAATTCTATCAGTAAATTACATACACTAGGGGCTCAGATTTTTGTGTGTATTTTGTCAAAATATATAAAATGTACTTTTTTGTAATACACAAAATGTACATACAATATATAATATATTATTCTCAGCCACCATCACAAAACCCCCAAGCCAGCTCAGAAGAGAAAGGCAGGTGAGATCAGCCCCAACACCCCAGAAATCATACCCTTGCAGACCCTAGTTCAGTAGGGGTGGTGGGTAGGGACCCCCCCAGATTATACCATAAATTTGGCATGTGCAAAACAGCCCCTCCTCCAATTTTTCACCTCTGGAACTCCCAGCTGCCATCACAGAAACTTCAAACCCACACAAAAATTATATAGCCAAAATATTAGAAAAACAACACATCAAACTTACTTCATGTTTGGCAACTCACTTAGCTAGAATAAATAAAACCCAAAACAGATATACCTCCAACCCCCTTTTACACAATTAAACAGACCACTTTTTTTAAAGAAAAAAAAATCCAGCATTCCAACCCACCGAATGCAAAAAACAATGGGGAAACTAAAGAAGACACCAGCAGCTGAGGATATGGAGGGAAATCCTAAGTCCTCCAAAGTGTACAAACCCTATAGATAAGAAATTAAAAGCAGCACTTAATGTCTTAGCAATGAAATTCATGGAATTACTAACCAAAGAAATTAAAAAATCCATAGACAAACAATTCAACTAACTCGAAGAAGAATTCTATCAGAAGATGAGAGAATCCATACAAATGGATCTAAGAGAACTAAAAAATATGCTAGCAAGCCATAATAGCAGAATTACACACAAAATCACATAAATGAACTTGAACAAAATACAAGCCAACAACAACAAAGAAATCAATAAGGAGACTAAACATTGGAAGAAAATGGAAGGTACTTAATAAACAAAGATAAAAGAAATAATCTATGACTAATAAGAGTACCAGAAGGGGAGGAAAAAGGGAAAGGGAAAAAACAAGTAGTGAGGGAAATATTAGCAGAAAACTTTTCACTCTCTGGAAAGAGATAGCTGTACAAATATACGAGGCAAAAAGTAATATAGTAATCCAAGTATATAGTAATATAGTAATATAGTATCCATATAGTAATCCAAAGGGCAGAGAGAGAGAGAGAGAGAAAGAGAGAGATAGGGATAGTGATGAGAGAGAGAGAAAAATGAATTCTTTAGGCAATACGAAGAAAAAAATCTCAAGTACAAAGAAAGGAACATAAGGATCAAACAAAATCTTCCATTTGAAAAATTTAGGCAAGAAGACACTGGAATTACATATTTAAACTACTAAGTGAAAGAAACTTCCAAACTAGAGTCCACACAAAACTCTCATTTACATGAGAGGGAGGTTTAAAAACATTTTCAAGAAAAAAAAAAACCGAACTCTCAATATTTGCACCAAACTGACACTAAATTAACTACTCAGAGATTAATTACACACACCAAATCCCCAATTGTAACAAAAACAACCCTACAAAATATAATTGCACAACAACCCTCCCTGTCAATAATTTCCTTAAGTGTCAATGGACTTAACTCTCCCATTAAAAGGCACAGACTAGACACAAGGAAGTGGAGATATATATACCCTGTCGATGGACTGAGAGGATTAACATCATTAAAATGGCAATACCGCCCCCCCCCAAAGCATTATACAGATTTAATGCAATGCCTCTGTGGATACTTATGACATTCTTCAAATAAGTTGATCAAAAACTCCTGAAATTGATTTGAAAAAGTAAATGCCAAGAATAGCTAAAGCAACTCAGGAGAAAAAAAGATGGAAAATATCAATTTCCCCAACTTTAAATTATACTACAAAACAATAATAATTAAAAACAGCATGATAGGGCCGAAGAGATAGCATAGCGGTGTTTGCCTTGAAAGCAGTGGATCCAGGACTTAAGGTGGTTCATTCGAATCCCGGCATCCCATATGGTCCCCTGTGCCTGCCAGGAGCTATTTCTGAACAGATAACCTGGAGTAACTCCTGAACACCTCCAGGTGTGGGCCCCCCAAAAACAAAAACAAACAAAAAAAACCCAGCATAATAATGAAATAAAGACAGACCCTGAAATAAATGGAACATACTTGAGTATTCAGAGAATGAGAATAACCCTCAGACATACAATAGATTAATCTTTGACAAGGAGGCAAGAAATGCAAAGTGGAGCAAGGAAAGCCTCTTGAAGAAGTGATGCAGGGAAAACTGGTCAGTTACATGATAAAAAGCAAACTCAGACCTCTAACAAAATGCAGTTGTCAAATTAAAATGGATTAAAGACTTTAATATCAGACATAAAACTATCAGTTATATAGAATAAAATGGAGGCAAAACACTCATGACATTGAGACTGAAGACATTTTCAAGGAAACACCACTGTTCAAACAAGTGGAAGCAGAGATAAACAAATAGAATTACATCAACTGAGAAGCTTCTGCACTTCAAAGAAAACAGCGATTAGGGTAAAAAGATCAGGCACAGAATGGGAAGAAGTATTCATCAAATGCCTGTCAGAAAAGGGGCTAATATCTAAGATGTTCAAGGTAGTGACAGAACTTAACAAATATATATATATAAACCCATCACAAAATGGGGAGAAGAAATGAACAGACATTTCCTCAAAGAAGAAATACAAATGGCCAAAAGGCACATGAAAAAATGCTCCCCATCACTAATCATCTGGGAGATGCAAATCAAAACAGCAATGAGATATAATCTCATGCCATAGAGACTGACACACATCACAATGAGCAAAAACAATCTCTTCTGACCTGGACATAGAGAAAGGGAACTCTCATTCACTGCTGTGGAAATGTCTTGTAGTTCAGTCCTTCTGAAAAACAATATGGATATTCCTTAAAATTTGGACACTGAGCTCCCATATGATCCAGCAATACCATTCCTAGGTATATACCATAGGACCATAAAAACACACTACAATAATGCACTCTGCCTCCCTATGTTCATAAAGCACTTTTTTCAGTAGTAATTTCTGAAGAAGAACAAGGAGTAGTCCAGAACATTGCCAGTTGTGGTCCAAAATAAACAAAAAAAAAAATATGCTCTTACCTTATGCTATGTATATAATGCATAAGATATTTAATGTAATGTATATAAATGCATCAAAGATCTAAATGTAAGAACCAAAACTAAATATTTGAAAAGAAATCACAGCTGTGATTAGCAAAAATAAGTTATTACACTGTAAGTACAATTAATAATAGATAAAAATAAACATATTCAAATTAATAAAAATTTAAATAGAAAACTTTATCAAGAGTGAGAAGAAAATTAGAATCCATATATATTGCTGATAGGAAAGAATATTGTGCAGACATTGAAAAATTGTCTGATTCTTAAAATGTTAAATATAGTTACAATATGACCCAACAGTTACACTCTTAACAACATACCCTAAGGAATTAAAAACATGTATTCAAATAAATGTTTGTTCATAAAGTTCACAGAGACAATGTTCATAATAGCTAAATTAGAAATTAGTACAAAGCTCAATAGTTCTTTTAAAGTTTTGTTTTTCATTTCTTACAAGTTCATTAAGTGCACATTACTTTCTTATATTCATAACTTGAAGAGAAGTATTTTTTTTTATTAATTATCGACTTTCTTTTGTAGTAAAGTATAAGTGAGGTCTCATCTAACAGCCTATCCTAGGGTTAGGCTCTTTCTCTATTCTCCATACTCCTTTAAATATTTAGTGATCTTTGTCTTACAGCCAGGATTTGA